>NW_026526810.1:121784660-121859660 GCF_024362965.1 Panthera pardus | reverse complement strand
CTTAAAAGACAACGAAAATCTCCTACCTGCTTCTCACATGATTCAGTAGAACAATGAGGGAATAATAATACATATTTTTCCTAACTACAAAGCATGTCAATTTTTAGGTGGAAAAGGGTCTACAGATGCAGAAACCTCAGAGCAGATGTGCTATTTCACTTTCAATTTTTTTTTTATTTTTATTTCATTGTATTTTTAAGACAGAGTGTGAATGGGGAAGGGGCAGAGAGAGAGGGAGTCACAGAATCTAAAGCAGGATCCAGGCTCTGAGCTCTCAGCAGAGTCCGACGTGGGGCTTGAACCCATGGACCCAGAGATCATGACCTGAGCCAAAGTCGGATGCTTAACCACTGAGCAACCAAGGCACCTCTCACCTTCAAATTAAACATCAGAGAGGGCTGATTTTTGTGGCTAGTGAAGATGAGGCTAAGAAGCCATATTCAAGGCTAAGCAGCCTCAGGGCACCTGGGTGGCTCAGTTGGTTAAGCGACTGCCTTTGGCTCAGGTCATGATCTCCTGGTTGGTGACTTCGAGCCCCA
Organism: Panthera pardus; assembly: GCF_024362965.1. Classification (NCBI taxonomy): domain Eukaryota; kingdom Metazoa; phylum Chordata; class Mammalia; order Carnivora; family Felidae; genus Panthera; species Panthera pardus. The sequence goes on along the minus strand of NW_026526810.1, from coordinate 121,859,121 downwards.
GGAGGCTGCTTGGGATCCTTTGTCAGCACAGAGCCTGGTTGGGATCCTCTGTCCTCCTCTTTCTCTCTGCCCCTCCCCCCATCAAAAATAAATAAGAAACATTAAAAAAACTTATTGAGTTTTCTTTTAAAAAAGAAAAAAGAACAGCAGCCTCCATGATGGTCACAGAGCTCATACTTGATATTTTAAAGGTAAAGGACAAATGAGTACCAGCTGGAATTACTTTTTTTTCCTTAAGAGTTTATTTACCTAAATCACTTTGATACTCCATTTATAATCAAATTATTAAATGGTTGAATATATAACATTTAGTTATTTTTTATTTTAATCATATAATAAATATAAAGATATCTTAAATTCACTCCCGGCAAGTAAGATATAAGATAAAACACATCAAATGATGACCAATCTGTACTTATATTTGCAACTAACAATGCCATATCACACACTTTGAAATATAGTGTTTATATATGCTAAATATGCTGTGTATATGGAATCCAAATAAGTAAACTTGAAGCAAATATGACACTTCAGTCATCTGTGAATCCAACTGTAATTTTTGGTCTGACAATTTTTTTTAAAGAATTTTTTTAAGCTTATTTATTTGAGAAAGCAAACATGAGCGGGGGAGGGGCAGAGAGACAGAGGAAGAGAGAGAATCAGAAGCAAGCTCTGGGCACTGTCAGTGCAGAGCCCTATGTAGGGCTCTGTCTCATGAACCCTGAGATCACCACCTGAACCGAAATCAAGAGTGTGTAGTTTAACTGACTGAGCCAATCAGGTGCCCCAAACTTCTGCATCTTCAAGGGAATTTGGTTTTAATAATTACATTTTGAGATTTAACTGGAAATTTTCCTTTAATTTTTAAATTTAATACTGGCCTCTCTGATTATTTAATTTTCATCTTATGTTTCTGTTATTGTATCAAGTAGAAGATTTCAACCATCTAAGCAAAAGCTTTGTTATTAAAGTGAATTATCATGTGCTTGGAAAAGAGCCAGTGACATTTACATACTGAAATTTTAAATTGTGACACAACAGTTCATGGAATCATTTTTTTTTTTAAAGGACGTATTTCAACAACTTTAGGCTTCATTGAACCATATTTGAAAAAAATAATTTCACAGATACACAATTATGATTTTTAGTTACGTTTGTATTTGAAACAATTTAAGAAACATTGACACACATACCAGTAAATATGAATAGCTTTAAAAATGAGCACTTTTCCTAAAAAACTATGTGCATATAAAAAACCTACCAAAATCTCTGTCAGATTTTTAGTAATATGATTACTAAAGGAGACATTTTCGTGAAATGTCAACATTCTGGAAATTATTTTTTTTTCTCAAAATAATAAAATATTTGGATTTTGAAATAAAATATGATTTAAAATGTTTTAAGTCTAAATAAGAAGATCTTAAAATGAAATTTGTAAAATTCCGATATATCAGTTCATGGAGAAAAGAAATACTGTCATCAAGTACAATATTGCAAACAAAGAAAAATAAATTTTGAAGAAAACAGGAAATCATGGAAAACGTTGATGTGGTGAAATCTATTTGATACCATAGGAAAATGAATGTGTCATCAATTTGATATTTATTACCAATCTGCTTTGAAAGATATGTTTTTTCTATTATTTTGTTTTTCTGGCTAAAAAGCAGAAACTAAGTCACAGATAAAGGTTTAGCTTTCTATTTCCCATTATAATTGAAAAACTTTCTTCAATATGTAAGATCTGGCTAAAATAAACTATTCATGTTAAAGTTTTTAAAAATATATTAATACTGAACTTGTACAATACGGATTTTTATTTAGTCATAAAATGTTTTAAAAACCATAAATGTTAGGGGCGCCTGGGTGGCTCGGTCGGTTGAGCATCCCACTTCGGCTCAGGTCATGATCTCACAGTTTGTGGGTTTGAGCCCCGTGTCAGGCTCTGTGCTGACCGCTTGCTCAGAGCCTGGAGCCTGCTTCAGATTCTGTGTCTCCTTCTCTCTCTGCCCCTCCCCTACTCATGCTTTGTCTCACTCTGTTTCTCAAAAATAAATAAATGTAAAAAAAAAAAATTAAAAAAACCCATTAAATGTTATTAAACATAAAATTAATGTATCCATTTTTGCAATTGCAGAATACAACTGTATACATAATTGCTCACATTTTTAAAAAATAGTTTGAAATCCATAGAAGTGTCTGTAGCATCCTTAACTATAAGGTTGGAAAGCTAAGAGGGGCAACGGTGACATTCTGGGTATTAAAGGGCTAGATTGGTAATAGGATCTTGCCAATGATATGCATGTTTCTTTCAGATAATTTTACAATTACAATAACATTGGAAACAACATAAATATAAAATCATTGGGGTTTAGGCTTTCCTATGGACATCTACCGTGATCATCTAATTTTACTTCTGAAGAGTTTTAATGATATGAAATTCAGGGCAAGAAACAATGTTCTGTCTTTCAATGTAAGGACACAACTTACGTGTGTGTGTGTTTTCTAGTGTCATATGTGTAGTCTTTGTGAGTGTGTCATAGTTAATAACAACTGTATTTTAAATTAAGTATAGAGATTCAAATATTAGAAGCAAATGCACTAAGATTTAAGTAATGCTCATCTAAGCTTAATTTTCTTTATATTTCTTTTTTAAAAAATGTCAACGAAGAGCATGTCTTTTATAATGAGAATGAATTCTTTTTATATGAAATGTATGCTGCGATCCTAACCGATATAACAGAAATCCCTGGTATCTGGCTAGCTTGGAAAAAAAAAAAAACATGTGAGTTTGCTTCTTTTTATATAATTTTACGTAGCTAAGACACCCTCCCTCCATCTTGTAATAGCAAAGAAATGGAGAACACACGCCCGCTCTTAATGATTTCAATCTCAAACTGACAAACGGAATCTATCGGCCTGTACTCGTGGACACTGCCTGGGAAATTTGGAAGCCCAAGAAGCAAACACAGATCTTCCTCAACTAATAAGGACTTACGTCCTGACAAACCCGTTTTAAGTTGAAAATGCAATAAATACGCCGAACCTATTGGACAGCATGGCTTAGCCTAGCCTACCTTAAACGTGATCAAAACACATATTAACCTACAGTTAAGAAAAATCATCCAGCAAAGCCCATTTTAGAATAAAGTGTTGAATGTCTCAGATCGTATTTATTGAATACAGTACTGGAAGTGAAAAGCAGAATGGTCCTATGGGTGCACAATGGATGTAAGTGTATTGTATGTCATGATCCCGTGGCTGACTGGAAGCTGTGGCTTGCTGGTATTTCCTGGCAATGTAAGAGTATTGTGCTGCATATCACTAGCCCAGGACCAGCACAAAACTCCAAAATTCAAAGCACAGCTTATACCGAACATGTGCGGCTTTCACACCATTGTGAAGTTGAAAACCCACAAGTTGAGTCCTCATAAGTCAGGGACTGTAAATATTTGCTAATGTTAATTATCCCTGCTACAGACGGCTAGTTTTTCTATCTACACCTTATGGACTTAAGGTGACAAGCTTTCAATGGTGTTTAGTTTTCTAGATTATTCCTCTTACATTGTTAAATCTGATCCTTATTTAACCATGATGGTCATCTTTGTGTATCAATTTGGCTAAGATATGGTGCTCAGTTATTTGGTGAGACGCCCGTCTAGATGTTGCTGTGATGTGGTTGTTTTTAGATGAGCGTAACATTTCAATCAGTAGACCTTGAGTAAAGCATATTGCTCTCCATAATATAGGTGGGCCTTATCCAATCAGTAGAAAGTCTGAAGAAAAAATAAGACTGAAGTCCTATGGAAGAGGAACAAATTCTACTTGCCAGACTGCCTTACACTCAACGTTTCAAATTCAGATGAACTCAACTCTTTCTGGAGCCAAGTCTCTCTCTCACCCTCTCTCTTTATTTATATTTATGTATGTTATTTATTTATAATTATATAGAACAAAATACATATGTAATATCAGAAAGTAGCAAATACTGAATTTGCTATGTACCAAATCTGAAATTCTGACATAGAGGAAAATACTTGAAATTAAAACTTTCAAAAATCTAAGATAAATAGCACCCTAATAATTTGCCACTAAAGACAAAAAAAATGTTTCTATAGGCGTCATCTGTGAAGGGATTTGTTCTTTTCTCCTATCTCAGCTCCAATCATCTTCTATTCATAATTTGTTTCCCTACAAAATTGAAAGAAAACAAAGAAATAAAACTGAAGAGTATTTTATTCCATGCAACGCTTAGTTTGTAGTTTTCCATTACAGATATGATTACCTATCTGTAAAAAAGGGACCCACATTGGTAAAGTGTCTTGTGAGGTTTGGCAACTTTGTTTTATCTTTCCCAATTTTGGTTTATCTTTCCTATTTCCTATAATATATGTCGTATTTTTCCTGGCTATGCACTTAACAGGCTTCCCAGGTTTAATTTGTGTCCGGTGGGAGCACTATGTTTGCTTGGTTTTGAGGTTGACACTTCTCTTTGGATACTTACCATATGTTTTTACAATATATATTATACCATGTTCCTGTTTTCTCAGTGCATATTTTTATATGTGGGGGTTAACTAGAGCAAAATGAACAGATTAAATTATACTTCAGTCATAGTCTGGCTTAATTTTCACTTGAATTCATTTCAAACTAAATGTTTCATCCCCATTCATCTTTATGCATTCAACTGTATCCCATGGATGTTTGCCATTTAAACACCTGGTAGTTTTCCCCTCCTGGCAGATTCTTGGACTTGTCCTAGATTTTCTAGTGCTTTGGTAGAATTAAGGACATTATTTTTCTCAAAGGTGAGGAGGGTTTGGGGGGAAATTTAATGTAACTTATTTCCTTGCCAAAGATATGTTATGGGTTTGAGAGGTAAATTTCATAGCTACAACTTTCCCTCCAGGGTTCCATACTTGTTATAAATGTAAATCTTTACAGTGAATTTGTGAGGGCTTAGAAGGTGGAAACAGCATGGAGTCATTGCCAGAAAGCACCAATAAATAGCAGTGTTTCAATGTCTGTCTATTAACTAAGAAGTTCAGAAGACTCAAAAATATAATCATAACACAACATCAACACTACATCTAACTTCTGTTGCGCATTCACTGAATGCATGGTTTAACAACTAAAGACTCATGAGTTTTAACCGTATTTTAGTTTCTCGAAAAGTGAGAGCATCATGTTATTTTTGCCCTTCCCCTCAATGTCCATTTCTATCTGCCCATGCTATACTTTAGCAAAATTGTTTCGTATTATTTTACCAATTCTCCCAATAAATCCTACTGCAGTTTAAATGATAGATTGTGATCAACAATAATGGAACAAACCTGCCAGCACTCTCTCTCTACCTCCAGTAGCTGGCATGCCCTACGTTGTAACAGAGCAGAATTCCCTATTCAAGGTAGCCTTGACCTCCATATAGATTAGTTCATTCTGGGTAAAATTTTACACCAAACAGAGAAAGACAAGAGCAAATTACAACAGGTTCTTCAAATGGTTCCTGCAACGACAAATGTAATATGTTCGGTGTGGGAAGCATTGTTAATGATGCATACATTTTCCCAACCACATGCACACATTGATCAAGGCCACTGTCGGTAACAGTGTGTATATGTGCGTGTATGCTGGGTATAAAACTCAATATTTAATTATTAAGTATCAAAAAATTGTCCTAATTAAAGAAATATGCACTTGGGGAGGTCAAGGGTACACTCTTTTCTATGTGAAGTGACCTAACCCGAAAAAGATAACACAACTTTGCAAAGCACTAAAAGAGAGTCTAAGCTGTTTCCACAGTTCCATGAAATCAACTTAATTCAGTGAGATAAAGAACTCATGAACTGTGAGATCATGACCTGAGCCGAAGTTGTACAGTTAACCCACTGAGCCACCCAGGCGCTTCTGAGTTACCTGATATTTTAAGTCAATTTATTTAAGTAACTCTTGGGATTGATCATTATAAAGTTATATTTATAAATGTAGTTTTACCTGTAAAATAAGTTTGAAAGCTATTTTTCCCTCTTGCTTACCATTTTGTATAGTATTCAGCAGGAAAACATATTTTCCACATTACTCTGAAAACCTTTGTTTTTCCATATGAAGAGCAGAGTGATATCAATAAAGCCTATTAAATGGAGATGGTTCTAACTCTTATGTTAGTGGGTTTTGTTACCTTTGCTTTGGTGAAGGTTTGCTGCTGAGTTGCAGGTAAACAAAAGAAAAGTCATAACAAATAACACAATTAGAATATGCTGGATGTATAATGGAACTCAACTCACCCATGCCTTGTTTGTAAACTCAGATATAAACTTTAAATTCAATGCTCCTTTAAACATACCAGAAAGCATGTTTAGATAGCTTAAAAGATCAGGCTTAATTAAGTCTGATATGTAGGAGACAAAGCACTGATAATTTTATTTATTTTTTATTTATTTTTTATTTTAGAGAGAGACAGAGAGAGAGCATGTATGAGGGAGAGGGGCAAGGGGAGAGAGAGAGAGGGAAAGAAAGAGACAGGGAGAGAAAGAGAGAATCTCAAGCAGGCTCCGTGGCTCAGAGCGGAGCCCAACACTGGGTTCCACCCCACGACCCTGGGATCATGACCTGGGCCAAATCAAGAGTTGGTGGCTCAGCTGACTGAGCCACCCAGACACCCATAAACACTCCTAATTTTAAATAAGCTATCACAATAAGGATTTGGCACTCTAAGGTAAAACTGGACGTTCTCAATCTTATTCCCATAATTAGGCGCATTTTTGTTTGTGCAGATACACAATTCTGCAAATATTCAGTGATTCTATAAAAAAAAATCCTGAAAATATTCCTGTTTTCTTTCTCTCTGCCCTATAAATAATAGTATCGTATTAACATGAAATAAAATATCATGATAGTACAATTTCTCTGAGAAAGACTTTAAGTTCACATCTGACATACAGTGATTTTGTTTGGAGAAACCTCTGGAAAAGGAAATAAAGAAGAGCTGTGGAACATTGGGACGACGGTCACACCCTAGGGTAGGTCTGACGCTGAGTGAAGAAGAGAGGGAAAGAGAGATGTGAAATTCTAGTGGATGGCGAACTAAGGAAGGTGTGGCAAGGCCATCAAGGAGTTCTTGACCTACGGGGCCATCTGAGGTATATTAGGTGTTTCAGGAACAAGCTTGCCATAATATTCTTGGCTTGCTCAGTCACTAGCTTGGAGCCCATGCCAGTGTAGGTTCTGTTCAACAGGCCAATGAGTTTCTGTTCAACGCAGTAAGCAGTTGGAGCCTTTCTCCATAATATTACCTCTAGTTGAAAGCCCGGATGCAAATGTCATAGTTGCCACAAATGCAGATCGTTCTGGAAAATACTCTCAAGCCTTGGCTCTCTTATGTGACAAAGTAGGATCAACATTTTAGAGGAAGAGTAAAGATGCACAGGATGGGAGAAATTCCAGAGCATGACAGAGCACACGAAATAATGTCACAATATGTAAGTGCTACTGTGGGGCTCGGCATGGGGGTCAGCCTCACACTGTCTTCCTCTTCCTTGTAGGAGAAATTAACCCAGACCCACAAGGATGTTAACTGAAAGTTCTCTTCATTTTGAAGCATGGGGGTCGCTAACATGGTTGATCTAATCAAGTATCAGTGTTATTCCTCGGGGAGAAAATAAAAGGATAAAAATAAATGCTTACTGATTGAATTTTGCTCCTCATACATGCATATCATCTCCATTCAGAGTTGGAAAATACAGTTTTGAAATCCAGTCGTGCACACTTCTACACTGATGTTTTAAATAAATAAACGTCTTTTGGCATTGTGTTGTTAAGAGCAGCAAACTTCACAGTGGGTACAGTATGTATTACTAAAATAAAGATAAGCTAACCAAATTAAACTCTATTACAAAAATGCTTAATACTAATGAATAATGCAGAGCTCTGGAAAAAGCGTCCTTTGATATTTCCTTATAATATTTGCCTTCCTGTTTTAAAGAAACAATAACATGAAGCTACCAACCCATGAGAAATTGATCTTCAGTACTTTAATGTAATTAGGTCTTAATTCCCCCTGTAGTTTCTCTGGATCTGCTTAAGTTTTGTAACCAATTCAAAGCAGTGTTTTAATTATTACAACATGTAACTTAATGGGAGTTCTTTAGTATCTCAGTGCAAACACCTAACAAATCCCTTCCACCCCCATCCTTCTGATGTCTGTATTTAATTTTCAACTTTCCACAAACCAGGCATGCATTTGCCGCAGAGCAATGAAGTAAGATAATCACTGTTACGTATTAACACACATCCTGGGCCTGCCATTTTATGTCTTGGGAGAAAGAAATAAAATCTTCCTGTGTAGAACTTGGAGGTGGCAGCCACTAGCTATCCACTGAGGATATCTGATCTACTCCTGCAGCACATTCCCCTGTTTTCATTCCACATGATATTTTATTTTATTTCAGTTGGTCATAATGAGAAAATTCAGCACGTAGAGCCCAAGTGTTTTACAAACAGAGAACCAGATCCTGTGATTCTTTCAGATGAACAAGCTGTCTTCTGTGTTTGGTTCAGGTACTTCCCAAAGTGTCATAATTCCTTTGGGTCATGAGGGTGTGATAAATTACAGCTACACATTAAGTGGTAAGGTAGGAACAGGAAAAAAAAAAGGAGAGTCTCCAAATGGACACATAAACGCATTTGCAAATAAAGGAAGATTCAACTCATTTTTCTCTCTCAATAGATAGTCTCTTGTTAGGCTAAATGCAGTCTTTTGTTTTCTCCTTTAAAAAAAAAAAATTGTGAGTACAGATTCAGCTAACTACAATGTCTGTCCCAAAGGTGACATAGTCATTAGGAACTGGCAACGGATTCGAATAATCTTTGTAAGTCAGTATTTTGTTTTGTTTTATTTTAGGGATTTGTTGCTGTTGTTGCTAGAAAAAAAAAAAGCTTCTAAGAGAACTAGATTAAAATATATGTTTCACTAGAACTAGTGTCTCTAGTGAGTCTAGTCTTATGTTAACATTAGCTGATCAGCATTTTCTAAACCCCAATTCCCAAAGATATAACTTCATGTCTTTTTGTCTGCTTATTTTTTTAATGAAAGAAATAGGCAAAATAAATGCATTTGGAATTACTAAAAGAAGTGTACAAACTATAGTTGAGAAAAAGAGTAACTAAATCATGCACATAGTTGCATTTGTTTCGACCAAAGCAGATAGGGAAGGCCCTGAGCTCAGTTATAGAGTAGGTAACATATGCCCTCAGAGGCCTTCATTCTGACCCATCCAGATATCCAACTGCCAGAATCTCCACACGTGACTGCAGACTAACCTCCTTGTTATGGTTTCTATCTTCTCCCTTACCTAGTCCTCCAGATGACATGTTCTACTTTTTCACAGCCCTTAAAAAGTAAAAGAAACTACTTCAAAATAAGATGTGAATTTTACTGATAATCAGTGGAGCCTATCTGGGAGGTAATAGGGTGGCAACTTCTGGAGATATGCATTCAACTCAAAGTAAAGATAGAGAAATCATCAAATTCCAGGACTAGGACAAGCCAGCACTTAGCCTTTTGGGAAAATAAAAGGAACTATATATTTGCAAAGAACTTCCAATGAGCCAAACAACATGCTAGGCATTTAATCATCCAATTATCACAGAAGTTTCAGAAAGTAGATCTCATGTTTTTTATATGGAAAGTGAAACACAGAAAGTCGCTGGCTTAAATTGTCAATAAAAGCTTTCAAACTGCTGCACATTTTCCAATAACTCAACTTTAAATCCATCATGTACTGAAGTAGGAACATGTAATTTCTGGTACCGGATCATGAATTGGTGCCTCCGACCACATAAAGACCTACTCTACCATTTATATTTTTTTCTCCATTTTTATTATTTTCATCTAATTCCTCCTCTATTTTTCTAAACTTCTCCAATTAAGTTATTCTCCCACTTCCTCTTTGATAGTACTTTCTCAGATGCTTACATATATTGATTAATTTCACTTTTTCTTCCCTTTTACATAGAACAGAAATGATTAATTTGGGATCCTAAAAGCCCTGAAATGTACGTACACATTTGGAGAGGTAGGGAATCAATTCCAATCTATTAGATCCTCAAAGGGATCCTTGACCAGAAAAGTTTCCAAAACTCTGGGTAGAAGTGGCTCTTCATCCAACATGGCACTGAGATCCTTGAGTGTTCTTGAGAACTATTGTTTTTTTTTTATTTTGACTCTACTACAAACTGTGAAAGTCCAGTAAAACTCTAGGGCTAGACATTGTGACATATGTTCAGATTACTTGCATGTGAAAAAAAAAGTGCTTCGGGTGTTAGCTGCTGTTACACAGAACTGTCAAATGGCATCCCAAGATGTCCATTCTCAAATCCTCTTCTGCATAATTTCCGTGATGGAATTTTGCAGATATAATTCAAGTCTCGAATAAACTGACTTTAAATATGGAGATTATTTGAGAGAGATGGATGTAATCACACAAGCCCTGTAAGAGCAGAGATTTCTCCAGCTGGTAGTAAAAAGGAACCTGAGAGATTTGAAAAGTAAGAAGTAACGACATAAAAGAAATTCTCTGTTGCTGATATCAGATGGAGAAGGCCATATGACTGGGACCTGGGAGTGGCGTGGAGGAGCCAATGGCGTGGTCCCTGGTTGTTAGCCAGCAAGATAGTAGGGACCATCATCTATTACCATAGGGAAGCAAATCCTGTCAAAAACCAGAGGGAGCTTAGAAATACATCTTACCTTAGTCAGGACTCCACATGGATGCTCAGTTGGCTGACACCTCGACTTCAAGTCTATAAGACGCTCAGTAGAGGACCCAGTTAAAATCTGACGGAATTCTGACCCAACAAATCGGTAAGATAATGTTTTTTTTTTCCTTTTAAGGCACTAAATTTAAGGTAATTTGTGACATAGCAATTGTAAACTCATACATTTGCTAACAGACCTTTTCTCTATCTATCTAATCTATCTATCTATCTATCTATCTATCTATCTATCTATCTATCATCTATCTATTTTTATGGACTCAGGATACCCATTTACCTAAATTTAACAAATTCAAAACTGCAAACATCTTAGTGATTTCTCACTCTAGTAGGAAATTTTCTCCCAGCCAAAAATAAAATAAGATAAAAGAAAGAAAGGTGAATTATTATGTTTGTCATTTCCTACAAAAAACCTACTTTTTGGGGGCAAAAAAAAGTCCGTTTCATTACCCTAAAGAATGAACAATGATATTTAAAGTTATAGGAAAGAGATGATCAGTATAATTTCACTATTTGTTTATTAAATAACTTCTAGTATCTTTTTATATGTTTACATTGCTTTATATGTTCCCTTTGCTTACATTCCCTTTATGTAAATTTGTTCTGAATCAAATGAATTGAAGAGACCTAATGTTTTTTTTTTTTGTTTTAATTTTTTAACGTGTATTCATTTTTGAGAGACAGAGGGACAGAGCACTAGTGGGGGAGGGGCAGAGAGAGAGGGAGAAAGAATCTGAAGCAAGCCCCAGGCTCTCACCTGTCAGCACAGAGACTAATGCGGGGCTCCAACCCACAGACCACGAGATCATGACCTAAGCCAAAGTCAGACACTCAACCAACTGAGCCACCCAGCTGCCCCAGAAGAGACCTAATGTTTAAGTAACATAAGAATAAGTTTGGTTGTTTCCTGTAAATACAGATTTCCAAGCACTTTCAAAGGAAAATTATGACTCAGTTTTCTGGGGTAAATTAAAAAAATCTCTATTTATTCACACCATTCCAAGTGGTTTTATGGCCATACATATTTGGGAAACTCTACCTTAGAACAATTGCAAATTTATTGGAAAACCTGACCTGCTTATCTATAACATGTGACATTAAAAGGAAAAAAAATGTCTATGCCCAGAGGAAGTTTCTATGTAAATACACCATGTCGCATACGGTAAATTAAGAACATAGCCAATGGGAATGAGCATTGGAATCCACTGGAGAAAACCTTTACCACAGACCATTGTGGTCAGAGAAGATCTACTTTGTTCAACGAACCAGAAACCAGATTGTTTCAAAAGCATGAAACCAAGAAATTCTAAAGTGCATTCACCAAAACACGGTTCCAGATAGCTTCCAGCTAGCACAGAGCATAACTGCAAAAAAAAATGGAGCTTGCTTTCCATGTGTACTTTTTGTGTTTGGCATTCTTTGCATATTTTGTGCCTCACAATCTTTCTGTTCTAACTTTCTGGGGCATTCAACAATCCTTCTCAAAACCTTGCTATCAGGAAACTTGCCCAGTATTCTTAAATGCTTCTGTATAATTTTACTTTACATTTTACTGTAACGTTTTAAATCATCTGTTAATTCAGACAGGATTTGCAGAACTAGTTACACATATAGAGATAGTCTAATATTTCAGGAATGAATTTTAAAGGGATTTTCTTTCACATCTATAAATAATTTCACAGAAAAGCATTTATATAAGCCCTGCCCAGCTTAATGTCATTTCACAAATAAGCTCTAGCTCTTGATTTGGCTATTTTTAGAGCTCCTGAACATTCTATCAATCGATACACATTTATTGTAAAATCCTCAATAATTAACTTATATCAGTTACCTTTGGATAACACCGAAAAAAATATATATTTCTATCAAGATAAATATCCAGCTGTTTACTTTCTATTTATTTTAGCATAAAGCATCATTTATAATGCATTTTGATGCTTAGAATTCCTTAGTTTTTTTACATCATTGTTGATGTTTAGTAATAAAAACACGTACGTGTTTATGCATTTAAAAGATGTGTATTGTTAAGTACAGATGCCACAAAACTCCAGGAAAAAGCTGCCTAAAATATTCAGGAAAGGCTTGACCATTTCTACTTTGCAGCAGTCGATGTGTATTTTTACCCTTGTTTTATAGATGAAGAAAATTAGGTTCAAAAGAGTTAGTGGGGTGCCTGGGTGGCTCAGTCGGTTGAGCTTCCAACTCTTGATTTGGCTCAGGTTATGATCCCAGGGTCATGGGGTCAAGCCCCACATCGGGTTCTGTACTGAGCGTGGAGCCTGCTTAGGATTCTTTCCCTCTCCCTCTGTCCCTCCAGTCTGCTTGCACTCTCTTTCTTTAAAATAAAAGAAAAATAAATAAAAACGGTAAGTAATTTTCTCTAAATCACAATGCTAATCATTGAGAGAATTAGAGGTCAAATAAAATCAATCTCATGCAGAAATCACGTTTTTTTTTTTTCTCTACCACAATAACCCCAGGAAAGAGTCAAAGCCCTGGTTGTAACTGCAGGTATACACAGCACATTTCTAAGTAAGAAGTGTTAGTCGAACAAACACAAATAATGAATAGCTGACATTCCTTTATACACACACACACACACACACACACACACACACACACACACACTTAAATACAAAAATGCACTTATAAACTTTTTAAATACAAAGATATTTCAGGGCAATGATAGCTGGTGGCAACCTAACTCAGGTTTCTGTAGTCACATAATAGTCTTTTGACAATATTCACTCAGACATGCAAAGCTATCCAGGTTGTGCAAATGCATCGCAATACAACAAACCTAATACCAGGGAACACCTTTAACCTTTCTCATCAGTGGAACTAAATTTTATTTTTAACAATGCCCACCAGGGGGTGCTGGCACATTGACACTGGATAGCAAAAACATTGGCTACACTGTCAGGTCAAATAAAATACTAGCAATTAACCGTCTTTGACTGAATCTATTACTGTGGATAACTCTAGAGAATAGAAATTATTCACACTTATTGGCTCAGAATTATAGTCCTAACTTTTTTTTTTTAAGAATTGTAAAGCCAACTGAAGTTTTTTGTATTTTAATCGTATTTTTTATAAACGTACCTGGGCTCTAAAAGTGGGTTTGAATGAAACAATTTTGGCACAAAATGCTTTTTAGCAAGAGTGGTTGTTAACATAGACGTGGCTTATATCTATGCAGCTATTAAATATCACAAAACAGTTGTGTGTTAAATTATCTAAATAAAATGTATATATAAACCCCTACTGAAGATATTTGGAAACTGAATTCTCCTGTTCTTTAGCAATTTACAAAGTAAAGATATAGAACTTATTTTTAACAAAACACTAAAAAACATATGAAATACTATTTTATGCTATATCTTGGTAACTATTTAACATATAGTTGAATCATTCTGTTCAAAGAAAATGGTCAGCTCAGTAAAATATTATGTTCAACAAGTGGTTAGGTATTTTTAATGCAAAACTATTTCAAAATGAGCTGAATTTTACTGGGAGGAGATGCATTTTGGTGGTAGAAGTTGGACACAGATTTAGATCAGAAGTAGAAATAATCTCCCTCCTCTCTTCATCAGAGATGCTTTTACCAATGGAATTCAAATCATTCAACCAGGAGGAAAATCTATATTCTTCCATCTGTGGGTAAAAGCTATTTGGCTGTAATGTCTCCTTATTCATCTGCAGTTCGGTTCAGTTGATCTGGGGCTAAGTACACTCCAAAGCCGGGCCCTTGATTCTAACCTCAATCTTCCCAAACAGAGGAGAAGCGTTCTTTGTTACAAGGTCCTTGAATAGTTGTGCTCTCCATCTAAATAGTTGTACTTGACTGAAAATAGGTGAGAACTGACAGCACCTGTGTCAATTCAGAACATCATTAGGTTCTTAAGAGAGGAAGTGAGGAGGAATGTATAGGAGGATGTTTTTTGTTTCATAATGTCGGATTCAAATGGCTATAGGACTGTGTCCAAATGTGTATGGAATTAGATCGTCTTCAATTCCACTCTGGATTTATCATTCATCAACGTATCTCAACTCTCCTCAAGCCTACCTATGTGTCCAGCCTACCCTGCCACCTTCCATCCAAAAGTGTTTTAACCTTTTTATCATTAGTCTTATTACCTTCATTTATTCACAATGGTCTTTCAAGTTTAAAGAGTTCCTCAACATACTAATAATCAAGCATTTAATGAGGACATTTGCATTCACTCAATTCGGATCCTTCAAAATTTCATAGACTTTAATCACACAGTTTACCCTTCATTTTTCCAGATGAGTCATATGAAATATTCAGCCCTATTATCATATGCAAATGCCTTGATTCTATTGATGCAGTAATCAATCAACAAATATGTATCAGGTGACTGCCGTGCCAGTAACATTACATCAGGAGTTTCAGGGCATAGAAGAAATGGTTCTGCTTCCTAGCCTTTCCCTGCCCCACTCCTTCCTTGCTCCAAAGGTTTTGGGTGCAAGTTCCATCCAATTATTGAGCCAACCACAATAAAGACTGGCAGTGGATTATCAAATCTTATCCTCACCAGCAGGTAGGATTTAGAATCAATCTTACTGTTATATTCAGTATGGCAGGGATGAGTTCCAACCCTGCCTTGGTTTTAGTCTATCTGTCACCAGTGTCAGTATCCACTTTCTGCTTCATAAAATACACGCTAATTTTCCACATGATTTCCCAAACTCTACACTCTGGTTTTTCTCTTACTTCATGAGCTACTTCTTTTCAATCTTCTTTGTTTTACCATTTTCTTCTGCTTTCCCTGTATATATCAGAAAGCTTGAAGGCTTGAGACAAGACCCCTTATCTTTACCATACACCAGTCCATGAATCAACTCCGGGAGAGATTTCTGAAACAGGAAGCTTCGATTTACCGGAACACAAAAATCACTACTGCCTATAGACTTCTGTCACCATGAACCTCATGTTCATTCTGGAACCCACAATATATTGTACTTTGTGTTGGGGACTATTTATTGATCATCCTTTTTCAAAAAAGTGACCTCTAAAGCTGTAATTTTTCTCTAGCTCAGTTCCAGTCTCCATTATTTCCCTCTCCCCTGGTTCTTATCCTGGTATTAAGGTCAAGTCTACATTTAAAAAATATTTTCATGAATAACTGAAGTTCAACAAACTGCACATACTGAAACTATACCATTCGATTAATTTGACTTACGCATACAGCCATGAAACCATCACTGATATCAAAATAATGAGTTTTTGTCACCTCCAAAAGTTTCCTTTTTTATACTACTCTTATAAAGATTGCAATCTAATAAGAAAGAATGAAAGTATGGCATACTATGAGAGACAGCACTGTGCCGTGATCAGTAACAGTAAACACTGATAGAGATGATAACTGGTATAGGAATTCAGAGGAGGGAGATATTATCATGGGAAAGATCACTGGAAATGGCTTCATCACTACCTAGTTCATATGTTTTCTTACAGTTTTTCTCTTTACATTTTATTTGATTATCGGCATTAATAATTATCTTGCATTTTCTTCAGGCATTGATATAAACTATGCACTGAATTCTATATTGGGACTCTTCCGGGCTTTACATAAGGATACAGTGTCTTCTTCTTGGGCTACTAATCCTTCCTCATGCCAAATAATCTTGCGCTTTATATTCCAGATGTAATCACATTATAAAATCACTTAAGTTAGAAAAGATCTTGGATTCCCCTCTTGTGAACTCCAAGTTACCATCTTTTCTTTTCCATCATTACTGCAAATACACGAATGTAAGTTTTTATGTCTTCTATTTAGATTCGTGGTTCAAACAGGTTTTAAGTATAAGGATTGTTTTCTTTTATTTTCTGAACTACCGTCTTAGGCATGACTCCTTAAGTTGCCAGCCACAGAAATGATTTCTTGACTCATGCAACCTAAACGTCCAATGTTCGTTTGACTTCTGGTGATGTCAGATGTGTAAGCTCTGATTGAGGTCATTATTCATTGGTGCTTTTCTCAAAATTCTTATGTGAACTTATTTTTATGTCTATTACAACCATTTTGTGCTTATGTAAGTGATTTTTGAATCACCATGCAGGTCTTTTTTTCAACTGTATTCTTTCTGAATTCCAAATCTATATGCTGTTGTAGGTAGGTATTTCTTCCCCCATATCTTAAGCTTCCTTTACTTGATCCTTTGTCGTAGCTGCACACTGGAGCAGTATCTTCATGGAATTTACATGATAACACTTAAATTCCATCTCTTGATAACACTTTGTCCATTCTACTGTCACTATGATTTTGATTATTTTTACTTTCCTTTACAAATCATAACGGCTGCTTATCTCCTATGGTTGAGATCTTCTGATATCCTCCAATCTTTCTTAAAACTTTTTTTTCCCCCAGCAAAATACAGCTTGGCTTTCAAGCTTAGAAATTTCAATCTGCATCTCACTTTTACAGACGAGCTACAAAATATTTTATATGACCAATTTGAGCTTTAGTTTTGGGGAAAAGAACCATGTGCTATAGCAGATAATATATAAATACTTCTTTGTAACATTTACTTTAATAAGAATAGAAGAAATGTGATTGCAATTACATTTTTATCCTATGTCAACCCAATAGATTTAAATTGATTAGAGGTAAAAAGATAGATGACAGACAGATAGATGATAGATAGATACACTATATATATATACATATATATGTATATATATATACATATATATATACATATATATGTATATATATATACATATATATACATATATATGTATATATATATATGTAAGTCATTTTAATGTACATGAGAATACATATAACAAAAATTCTTAACCAAACAATAGAAATCTTAAAAGGAGATCCAAATGTTATATTGGGTAGACCTTCAAGCTGATTAATGTTGCCAAATTCCCATTTCTGAGACTCATCACAAATATCCATATTGGCAAGAAGTATACCTCACTCAGAACTTCAAGGCTTTAGAAATTGAAAAATAGTTTCTCCTCATAAAAAATGCTGAGGAACTTCTGGAAAAAGTCTAAAGTGCAGTGCTATGGAAAATGCAAGTGATACAGAATCTGAAATCCTGTATTTGAAACTTCATTTTAATGCTTACTGCTTAACCTTGGACAAATTATTTGCTTGCTCAGATGGAAAGTTAACAATAAGGTGGATTCAAATTCACTTTATTACTTACATGTTATGTGACTTGGATAAGTTATTTTTCTTCTCTGAACCTTGTTTCCTGTACGCATAAAATACTAATGCAAACACTTAAATTCAGAACTATTATGTAAATGAATAAAATTTTACAAAGCTTTAAGCATGATGTCTCTCACATAATGCGGCATATATATATATATATATATATATATATATGTTATATATAGGAATATATATATATATGTTATATATAGGAATATATATATATATATATATATATATATATATATATATACACACACATATCAGTTTCTGAATCAAATTCATGGGGATTTTAAAGGAAGTAGTTAATCATTAAATCCTCAGTGGATCAGATAACTCATATTGAAGAGTTTGCCAAACTCAAGTGCTAGATTTATCATGGGAAAGACTGACAATCAGTACTATCAGTACTAGAATGACTCATGTAGTATAAACAGGGATATAGAGTTGAAAAAAAAATATTTACCTAGGGATATGGAAATTAGAGTTATATATATATATACACACATATACATATATATATGTGTGTGTGTGTGTGTGTGTGTGTGTGTGTGTGTATAAACCATATTTATATCATTATAGCCCATAAACTCTCTCTGAGTACTGATAAGTATCAGTAAGGCATCCACTATGACTGACATCTGACAACTGTCAATGGGCCCCAATCACTGAAGGACCTTCCTAAACACGACCACTGCCTGAGAAAGAGGCCTATCCAGGCTCTGCTCACTCAGTTCCCAGCTGTCCTCTTTCGATGCTAATTAACTCCCAGCTGAAAACTGCCTGCCCAAGCTTCTAGAGAGTTTTTCTGGGCCAGTTGACTTTTCTTTCTGACTCCTTAGTTTAAAATTCTTCCTTCTTGATTTTTGTGGTTTTGAAATATAAAGAAGATTGCATGTTTTATTGTATACAGGAAAGAAAGAAAACAGTGGCTCTACATCTTGCTGATATGGTAAGCTCTTACCATTTACTATATGCTAACTTCTATGTTTTTTTCCCACGTGTGTTTGAAATGTTCTGGGATACAGGATTATAGGAAATGCCATGTAATTAGGAGACAGCGAGAATACCCTGCCTTTACAGTTGCCAGTAATGCAAGTTAATGCCATCTTGTGAGATGATCTAGTATAGGCTTTGTCAGCACTTTCGCTAAAAATCCCAATTTTTAGTCATTTATAACATCAACAAAGAGGACTTCAGAGGGAGTAACACCATCTGTTGTTGTTAAGAGTGACATTGCCCAAGGTTAGGCCAGACATGCAGAAACCCTTTCATCTTCAGGATCTCTTGCTTCTCTCTGTTTACCATGAACTTATCTACTTGAGTTGATGAAAAGTATGCAAAGATCAATTTGGAATAAATCCAAACTAGTGAAAATGTTGTGAATCAGCTGAGGGAAGTAATGATTTATCAACTCTTGTTCTCTTTCTTCTGGGATGTGATAACATCATGTATACTAAGAATTTATCATTGTAATTCCCAAACCTATAAAGGTCTTATCTACCCTGAGAAAAACTCCTACAGTTACAATGCCTTTATTCATGTTCTGAAATAACTAATCCCTAAGAAGACACCCCACAATTCAGAGACTGGGACAAATTCGAAGAAACTGAATCTTAAATTTAGAAAAAACATCTATCTAGCACATAAAGAAGTAAGAAAGTAGAAATGATACACCAGCAACCATAGAGTCAGATCAATATATTACTCACAAAAGAAACCATTAAATAGTAAGGTACAAATATCACGGGAGCTTGAACCATCATTTTGTAATCTTGGAAGATAGCATTACCAGAAAAAGCAGCTAAATCAACTCATTAGGATACAACCAGCAAACTATTGCTGTTATTACTAATAGCATTGCATGTATCTCGGAAGAAGCTTTAAAGTTCATTAATTTTCGCATTTTTCTTCCAAACTTTGGAAAGTTACTATGAAGATCTATATAACTACAATAAACAAATATTTAAATGACTTTAAAAAATAACATCCTCACTTGGAAATCTATTGGGGCAACTCTGAAGCACTGAAAGTATAGATTCTTGTCACCATACGCCTTTTTCCCTTCTCTCTTCATTTTTAGTTTTTATTGCCTTTTTCCATGGTCCTGCCCTCAATGCTTATTATTCCTCCCACACATTTTGTCATTTTTTTATGTGACTATTTCTCAGATGTGTCAGTGGCATCTAGTGATAACAACTAACATCAAGGCTAAAGTTGTTATTAATTCCTGTCCTAATAAACAAAAGGTGACTTTTTAAAAGAATGACCATTCATTGTTTTGAGAATCCTAGCATACAATCTAGCAAATGACTGTCAGAATAATAATTTACAGTTATCTGGTGCCTTAAAATTTACAAAGTGCTTGTCCACACATAATGTCATCTGATCTTTGCCACAACCTATTGAGAAAAGTTGAAATCAAAGTGACTTGCTGAAGTCATATAATTAAGACATTTGACAAGTTTTAAGTAAAAACTTAAATTTAGAAATTTGATTTAAATCCTATATATATATATATATATATATACACACACACACACATATATATATATATACACACACATATATATATATATATATGTGTATATATATATATATATATATATGTTTTATGAAAGGTCACTAAACTCAGTTTGTATCCTGTGGAAATTTTCTTCAGTCATAAAGCATCATTCATTTAGTACTAGCAAATATTTTCATTGGAGCAGAAAGAGTAAAGATTCATCCTAAATTAATAAAAAATAACATTGCAAATGAAAATGTAAGACTTTTATGTATTTAGGGGGAGATCAGAAAGGCTATCTTGTGATATGTTTTCCATCAAAAAAACAACTTGACCTTAACTGTAGTTCTAAGGTGAAATCCCCTGGGACATTTTATAAATGGTTTTGCTTTATTACACTGTTAATATTTGTGATTTAAATATTAACTCATGTTTTCTTTTGATATTGACAAGACGTAGATTGTGCTTAAATACACAACTATTTCAGTCTTTTTGATATAATTGGTAAAAATACCAAAATATGTCAAATAACTTTAAAAACAGATACACATTTACATTTTAAAAAATTTATCTATATATTTAAATGTGTGTGTGTGTATACACACACACACACACACACACACACACACACACATAGGCATGCACATTTACATTTCAGTTCCTATTTATTCCCATCAATTCTTCCCTTAGGTGAATACTCATTTCTTATTTACATCTTACAGTTTATTTAAGCCTATATAAGGATATTTGACTATAAACTCCTCAACATGGCGAAATTCTTATTTTGTACTTTCTCACTTATCAATCAAGATAATTGTACTTATTTCATATTATTATAGATATAACTTCTCATTCTTTATAATAGCCTAATATTCCATTACATAGATTTATTTAACTGAATTGCTATTAAGGGATATTTTTTTCAAAAATTTTTTGCTCTTACAAACAAGGTTATGATAATTCCCCTGTAAAAACATTTACATTCCTATCTGGGTGAATAAATCTGTATCACAAATTCCCATAAGTGGTTAGCTTGGTCAATAGAGTATATGCATTTGTAAATATGATACTGATAAGTTGCACTGCATGGGGACTGTATACATTAATCTTCCCCACAGTAATACAAAAGGATGCTTATTTCCTCATAATTTCACTAACAAAATTGATTTTTAATTCTTGGACTTTGCCAGTCTGATGTCAAAAATGTTCTTAGTGCTCTTTTTATAATGAAAGAACCTGATGATATTTAAATATGGTTAAAAGTCTTTTGAGTTCACTATTCTGTGAACGCTATACTTTTTCCCATTTTTTCTATTTAGTACATAGTATTTTTCTGAACAATTTCTAAATACTTCTTATGTATGAGGGAGTTTTTAACAAATTGCAAATATTATTACCCCTTCTCATTTTTTTGATTATGTATACATTAGCTTTATTTACCAAGTATTAGATTTTTTACTTTATGTAGAAAAAAATTATTAACTATCTTTCATGATCAAGTTTTCTTTTTAATTTCTCTAAATGTTTATTTACTTTTAAGAGAGGAGTGGGGGAGGGGCAGAGAGAGAGGGAGACACAGAATCCAAAGCAGGCTTCAGGCTCTGAGCTGTCAGCACTGAGCTGACACGGGCTCAAACCCATGGACCAGGAGATCATGACATGAGCTGAAGTCGGACGCTTAACCAACTGAGCCACCCAGGCGTCCCTTTTATGACCAAGTTTTGAGAACTAGAAAGACTATATATGTATAAATTATAAATTAATTTGCATGTTTTTCCTGATATTTGTATGATTTCATTTATATGTTTAAATATTTGATCCACTTGGGAACTTACACTGCACATTGTACAACACAAATCTAACTTCCTTTTTTTTTTTTTTTCCACATGGCTGCCAGGCACCTTTAAATGTTACTGAGTTCTGCCTTTCATCAATGATTTCTGAGTTCTCCTTTTTAATATTCTATATTGTTTGATATTATCAATTTTAGGCTTTCTTGCTTTGTTTAATTGTTCTACTAACACAGAAAAGAAAAATTATTTTAATAATCAAAATTTTTTCATATATTTTAATATCATATTGGGCACAGGGAATCATCAAATTGCCTGGAAATTCAGTTATTTATTTTTTAATTTGATAATCTTTTTTTTAATCTTAATGGAGCTTGAGATTTATGAAATCATTGGAAAGTAGGTAAAGAAAGTTCCCATATGACCTATAACCCATTTCTACTGTTATTCACATCCTCACATTACTGTGAAACATTTCTCACAATTAATGAACCTATACTGATCCATTATTATTATTACTAAAGTCTATACTTTATTTAGATTTCCTCGGTTTCCCCTATTTTTCTTTTCCAGGACCCCATTTAGGATATCATATTATAATTATTAGTCATGTCTCCCTAATTTCCTCTTGGTGGTGAGTGGTTTTTATACTTTTCTTGTTTTTGATGGCCTTGACTGTTTTGAGGCTATTTTAGTATCTATGTCCCTCAGTCAGGATTAGTCTAATGTTTGTCTGATTATTAGACTGGGGTAATAAGTTTTGTGGAGGGAGAACAAAGAGATAAAGTAGAATGTTCTTCATCATATTATATCGAGTACATACTATTAGCATAATTAACCACTGTTGATGTTAACCTTGATCACCTGGCTTCAGGTAGTATTTTTTAGGTTTCTCTCCTGTAAAGTTATTCACTTTATACTATAATTTTTGGAAGAAAACACCATGGGAAGCCCAAATTTAAGGAGTGGGGGGGGAGTCACGCTCTCTTGTATAAAACAAATGTGTCGTATCGACTAGACTTTGCTGCTATGCCCAGTCCCTTTTGCCATGAGACTTACAGATTCCACTTTCCAATTTAGCATGTTATTCCCTCATCCTTTTCAGTGAAGTCCTTTCACTCATTTGCAGTACATTTAGAATCTTTTGTTGCATTCTGTGTTCAATCAATAAAATGCCTCTAATTTTTCAATACATTTGTTTTAATTTGTACACCTTAACATGTACACTGTTCCGTAAAGTTTCCTGGATTTTGACAAATTCTTAATATTTTGTATTCACCATATAGTATCACACAGAATAGTTTCACTCCTCAAATATTCCCCTACTTCACTTATTCAAACTTCCCTTCCAACCCATGAAACCCTATACATTATTGCTTTTTCCAGGAGATCATATAATTGGGATCATAGAGTATATACCTTTCTCAGACTGACTTCTTTCACTTAGTAATATGCATTTAAAATCCATCTATATCCTTTTATGGCTTGATAGCCCATTTCTTTTTATTGCTGAATAATATTCTATTATATGGATGTTTCACAGTTAGTTTATCCATTCACCTATTGAAAGACATTGTGGTTCCTTCCAATTTTTTGGTCATAATAAATAAAGCTGTTATAAACATTCATGTATAGATTTTTGTGTGGAGATATGTTTTCAGATCAGTTGGGTACATCAAATGAGCATAACTGCTGAATCATATAGTGAGACTGTATTTAGTTTTATAAGAAATTGCTAGATTGTCTTCCAACATGGGTGTACAATTTTGATTTCATACCAAAATAGAATGAGAGTTCTTGTTATTTCATCTCATTTCCAACAATTTATATTGTCCTTTATTTATTTATTTATCCATTTATTTAGTATTTTAGTTACCTTAATAGGTATGCCATTGTATCTTGTTTCAATTTGCAAATCCTAAACAACAATTGATACTGAGCATTTATATAAGTTTATTTGCCATTAGCATATCTACTTTGATAGAGTATCCATTCAGATTTTAGGCCCAGTTTTTAATTGGGTGGTTCATTTTCATATTGCTGAGATTTTAGGATTATTTATATATTTTAGGTACAATTTCCTTATGAGCTATATATTTCCTCAGAACCTGCAGCATGTCTTTTCATTCTCTTACCAATGACTTATAATGCAGATATTTAACTTTTAATTAAGTTCAACTTACCATTGTTTTTCCTTCATGGATAGTCCTATTGATGCATTTAATACCAAATACCATTACCAAAGAAAAGGTCATGTACAATTTCTCCTCATTATTTTTTTTTCTAGAAGTTCTACAATTTGATTTTAGTTATGTCAATGGTCCATTGTGAGTTAATTATTATGAAAGATATAAAGAATTAGTATAATTAATTATATTAATTATATAATTAATAATATATTAATATAATTGATTACTTATATATCAATTATATGATAATTAATATATATTAATTATATAATAATATATTAATATAATTAATTATATATTAATTCTTTATATCAGATTAATATATAGTATATGATTAATTTTATAGATTTATTTATTTTTGCATTTGGATGTTCAATTGTTCTAAGCATATTTGATATCATTTTCCTATTGAATTGCCATTACTCCTTTGTTAAATATCAGTTGACTATTTTTGCGTCTATTTCTGGGCTGTCCATTCTGTCATGTTGATCTATATAGCTTTTCTTTCACCAGCACTATTGTATCTTATTACAGTGGTTTTATAATAAGATTTGAAATATGCAGGGCGTCTGGGTGGCTCAGTCGGTTAAGCCTCAAATTCTTGGTTTCTGCTCAGGTCATGATCTTATGGTTTCTTGAGTTCTAGGCTGCATGGGACTCTGTGCTGACAGTGCTGAGCCTGCTTGGAATTCTCTCTCCCTCACTCTCTGCCCCTCCCCTGCTCATGTTGTCTCTGTATGTCTCAAAAATAAATAAACTTAAAAAAAAATATTTGCAATCTGCTAGTGTAAGTCCTTAAACTTTGTTTTTTTCTTCAGTAGTTGATAGGATATTCTTGATTTTTGATGTCCAAATACACTTTAGAACGTGTTTGTCCCACAAAATAGCTTGCTGGATTTTAATTGGGATTTTGTGGAATCTATATATCACGTTGGGTTGAGAAGAATCCACATCTTAACAATTATTGAACATTACAATCCGTAAACACGGATTATGTCTCTATTTATTTAAATCATTTAAAAATTTTTCATCAATGTTTTGTAGTTTTCCATTTATAGAGCATATATGTGTGTGTGTGTGTGTGTGTGTGTGTGTGTGTGTGTGTGTGTGTGTATGTGTGTGTGTGTGTATTAGGTTTATATCTAAATATTTAATTCTTTAGGTGCTATTTATTCTTTAGATGCCAGTTGTTCACTGTTGGCGTACTATCTCTCTACAGTCATTTAGTTCCAGGAATTTTTTATTGATTCTTTGAACTTTTTTACGTAGATAATGATTTCATCTTGAAGAAAATAGAGATTGTTTTTTCTTTTCAACATGCAATTTTTCCCTGTCTTTTTGCATTATCTAGACTTCTAGTACAGTGTAAAATAGAAATGGTGAGAAAGGACATCCTTATTCTTAATCTTAAGGGAAAAGTGCCATTAAATAAATACAAAGTGGGCTACTAATTTTAATAAATGTTTATTATTAGGGTCTGGAAAATCCCCTCATTCCTAATTTGCTGAGAGTTTTTAATCATGAAAATATTTGGATTTTTCAAATGCTTTTTGGCAATTCTGATATAATCATATGAATTTTCTTGATGCATTAGATTAATTGACTTTTAAATGTTGAACCAGTCTTGAATATGTGCAATAGTTGGCAATGGTCTGTAATTCTTGTTCTACGTTGTTGAATCTAATTTGCCAATATGTTGTTGAGGAACTCTGAATCAATATTCATAAGGAATATTGTTCTGTACTTTTCCTATCTTGTAATGTTCTTAGCTGAATATATTGTATCAGGTCCTAGAAGTTGAGGTACATAATCTTGTAGTGCGAGGATTTATGTAAATGTGGCCAGAAGTCGGGCTTTGTTTGACATTTGTTGTAGTTATAGATATCAGAGGATTTAGATTCCTCCACCGCCTTTGCTGTCGTCTCCCCTCTTGCCTTTGAACTTCTGTACTGCTGTAGACTGGATTGCGTCCCCCTAGATTCATACGCTCACTGACCTAATGCGACCTTGTTTAGAGTAAGGAAGTAATTAAGGCAAAGTGAGGTCATAAGGATGGAGCCCTAGTCTAATAAGACCACTGTCTTTAAAAGAAAAGACATGAGAGAGCTCACACTCTTTCTGTCATGCGAGTACACAGCAAGAAGGCAGCCATCTAAAGCCGGGAAGAGTTACCAAAAACCAAATTGGCCAGCAACTGCATCTTGGAAAACCCAGCCTCCAGAACTTTGAGAAAACATTTTTCTTTTATTTAAGCCACTCAGTCAAGTATAGTCTACTACTATACTGGAGACTAGATGGCATAGTGGTAAGATATGATGGAGGGGAAGCATTCCATCTAGCAGCTTATGATTTAATCCCAACCTTGACAGACCTGGGTCTCTGACCTACTACATCCACAAGTGTTTTGCTTATAAAACATCTCCTCTTCTCCTTTGGGAGACGGGAGATTAAGCGGGACGAAGGACAGGAATGCCCTTTGTCCATGGCTCTTGGAGAGAGCCCTGATGAATTATGTTCTCCTGGGTTGCATGCTTTTGTTATGGAGAAGATTCTGGATATGCCGGAAGTTTTCCTCTTCCCACATCCCTACCAGCAACAGGGAAACATCTGGGAGGATGTTTTTCAGATTGTCCCCATGAGAACCTGGTTGGATTTCAGAAAGAAAAGGTTTTGAAAGTGTAGGGGTCCTCCTAAGACAGTAGCCATGAGAAACTTCTCACTCTCACACTGGTCCATTTTCAACTTCTAGAAATTTCTCAAAATGACTTTTTGAGTTTTCCTACCAATTTATCGCCCTGGAGGCTTCTGCTCCAGGTATGCAGATCTCAGCCGTGACACTCTGGATTCACCAGGCTGTTCAGATTCCTGAGTAGCAAGCCTTCGATTTTCATTTTGGACAGGTTTTTTTTTTTTTTCTCCTTTTTATAAGAACAGCAATAACAAGTTCCAAGTTGCTTACATACTGAAGCAGAAACCAGAATTCCAGTCTTGTAATTTTTCTATTTGACTTTCAGAACTGGTTTCTCCAAATAACAGAGATAGTGTTTTTACTTAGATCCCATTATAGTTACAAAGTACATTGACATTTTTATGATTCTGAGTCTTTTAAAACAAGAATGTCTTTCCATTTATTCAAGTTCTTTTTTTCTTTTTCTTTTTTTTCTGAGAGAGAGAGAGGGAGCACGAGTAAGCATGAGCACGAGAGGGAGAGAGAATCTTAAGCAGGCTCTGCACTCAGCCCAGATTCCAACGTGGGCCTCAATCCCATGACCCAGGGATTAGGATCAGAGCCGAAATCAAGAGTTGGATGCTCAGTGGCCTGAACCACCAAGGTGCCCCTCAAGTTATTTTTTTTTAATATTTATTTATTTTTGAAAGAGAGGGACAAAGTGAGAGCGGTGGAGCAGAGAGAGAGAGGGAGACACAGAATCTGAAGCAGGTTCCAGTCTCTGAACTGTCAGTACAGAGCCTGTCGTGGGGCTTGAACTCATGACCTGAGCCAAAGTCAGACGCTTAGCCGACTGAGCCACCCAGGCGCCCCTCTTTTATGTTTTTTCTTATTTCCTCTTCAGTACAGTATTTGTAAAAGACAATTCTTACATATTAAGTTTATTGCCAGATATTTTGTTGTAAAATTATTTATTGCTATTATAAATGGATTTCTTTATCATATCTTCCTACTAGCTTTTAATAAATATGTTCTATTTGTTTCTATATAGTAATCTTATATCCTGCTTCTCAAATTATCTTATCATTCAATTATATTGTTTGCAAACAGATAGTTTTACCTCTTTCTTCTCAATTTTTATGCACTTTTTCCCCTGTCTAATACATATGCCATCAATGTTTAATACTAGTGGTCTGTGTGGCCACTTCTTGTTCCTGACTTTAGTGGGATATGATCAAGTTTTTTCTCCGTTAAGCGTGTTCTAGATTTTGTGTTTGAGAAAGGTATTTTTGTCATGTTAACAGATATCCATCTATTCCTATTTAAAGACTGATTTTTTTCATAAACAATGATTATTGCCTTTTGTTCCTTGCCATTTTATTGTTTTATTAAAAGCTTTCCTAGTGTTGATATACACTAGTATTTCTGGAATAAACTCCACTTAGTCATGTGTTTTTATTTTCATATTCTATGGGATTTTCCTAGTACTTTGTTTATGATTTTTATTAATAGTGATAAGCGAAAATTCTTTTAATTTTTGTATGCTAAATTTGGAATCAATGTTATACTTGCCTCATACATAGGGTTTGGAGGTTTTCTTTCCTTTTTCTATTTTCTGAAATAGCTTAAATAGCATGGGAATCATCTTCTGTTTAAATGTCTGATTAAATTTTCTTGTGAAAGACTCGGCTGTGGTATTTTTGCTTAAAAGTGGATCTTTAATAACACCTGTTGGAATTAATTTCTAGGCCCAAGATGGAGTCACCCCTGCATGTGGTGTCACATCAGACAAACAAGACTTATACAACTTTTGTATCCCTGTGAACATTCCGCTTTACCAGAAACACAGTATTCTTAGTCGGACGATCCCCAAAGACAAGCTGAATCTGGGTCTCATCACCCCAAACAAGGTTGACTGTGTGGTCCCAGCCAACCAGATATTTTTTATGTCTCTCTTCATTGTTCTTTATTGTGTATCCTATAAAAGTTTCCTGACATCCATTCCACTTTACAGTTCTCTGAAAGGAGACTGTTCATTTCATGAAGTTTTAAATAGTTTGTTTGCATTAGAGAAACTGCTCTATTTAATGAGTTTTAACACACTCTCCATGGCCACTATGGATGTTGATATTTTTTAGACCTTAAATGTCTCATGAAGTCAATTTTGATAAATATAGTTTCCTAAAAACATCTATTTTTTTCTTTTAACATTACTCAGTACTCCTAATCTCCTTACCTTATCCATTTTTATCCAGTTTTTCAAGTTTATGTATGTCATGCAACGTAGCCTTCTCATTCCTTTTAACTTTTGTCTTTGCTTAAATTTTTTATTTGGGTATAGTTGACACATAATGTTACATTAGTTTCAAGTGTTTAGCAGTAGTAATTCAGCATCTCTGTACCTTATGCTGTGCTCACCCCCCAATGATATTTATTTATTTCTATTTGACTTTCAGAACGCAAATAATTTTTCTGCATCTACTGAGATGATCATATGATTTTTATCCTTTATTTTGTTGATGTGGTGTATGACACTGATTGATTTGTGAATATTAAAAATGATAATTGCCAGGGGCACCTGGGTGGCTCAGTCGGTGAAGTGTCCCACTGTGGCTCAGGTCATGATTTCCCAGCTTGTGGGTTCAAGCCCTGCATCAGGCTCTGTGCTGACAGCTTGGCGTCTGCAGCCTCCTTCACATTCTGTGTCTCCCTCTTCTCTCTGCCCCTCCCCCGTCTTTCAAAAATAAGTAAATGTTAAAAAAAAATTAGAAAGTGATTACTTGCCAGAGGAAATGGGGATGGGAGGAATGGTCAAATAGGTAAAGGGGGGTGGGTGATACAGGCTTTTAGTTATGGAATAAAGAAGTCTTAGGAGGAAAGGTACAACATAAGGAATATAGGGAATATAGCCATTGATACTGTAATATCATTGGATGGTGACATATTTCTTTGTGGAAAGATAACTTTTTCTAGCTTTGTCATTAATTCACAGAATTTCATTTGGCAGTATGATTAGTTTGTTGCAAACTAATATATGGTTAATGTCTGTGAATATTCCATGAATATCTGAGATTTTTTTTTATTTTTATGATTTTCACAGTTATATGCCATCATCCATGTGCTGATTATTTTATGTTTATATTTTATTTTCTTACTTTAGTCATCTCTTGTGAACCGAGAAAATTAGTGTTTCCTATTACGATGAGTTTCTCTGTATCCAAAGTTTACCTTTTTTGCTTGCTTTATGCATGTTGATGTTACCTAGTACATAGTTATGCAAATGTCTGGGATCACATGTAAATTGCACACTCCCTTTTTGCTTGAGTCTGCCTAACATACCTTCATTTCTCTTTTTATTTTCAAACTTTCTCAACCACTGTCTTATCTGTGTCTCTCTACTGTATTCTGGATTTACAACCTGGTTTAGGGGTTTACTTTGTGTCCTACTTCACAAAACCTTTCTTTTAATGTGTGTTCTTACTCTGTTCATAGTTACCATATGGCAGATATATTTCATGTTAGCTCTGTCATATGATTTTAGGTTATAGTGTTGGTTTTTATAGTTTTAACATACAAACCCCACTAAGATTTTCATTGCCATGTGCACGTGTGTGCAGGTGCTGTAGTATAGAGGAATGTCTGTATTTATTCTGTACTCTAAAATCATATTTTATACAATAATATTATATAACAATTTGTTAGATAGAAATTCAGTCACCCCATTTCCTCAATATTTATCTTTCTAAGTACTTTGAAATGGTATTAATCTATCACTTGACTTGTCAGTGATTAGAGAAGAGACATTGAACTTACTCTCTTAACTTCTTTACTACTTCTCCCAAATTGTGTTTTGTCATTTTTACATTGTCACAGCATCTGCATTTACATTCTATTTTGGGACCTAATCCTACACTTTTTTAAATATTTTTTTCAAATGTCTAATATCAGTCCTATCTGCAATTTCTCCAGACATCCCTTTATTACCTATAATTTATCTTAAATAGTGCTTTCATGAAGAAATCATAGGGAAAATTCTCTTTGATTTCTTTTCTTAAACGCTTATTTATTTATTCTTTAGAGACATAGAGACTGAGAAGGGGAGGGGCAGAGAGAGAGGCAAACAGAATCCCAAGCAGTCTCTGTGCTGTCAATGCAGAGCCCCAGGTGGGGATCAAACTCAGGAACCATGAGATCATGACCTGAGCCGAAATCAAGAGTGAGAGGCTTAACCAACTGAGCCACCCAGGCACCACAACCTTGATTTCTAACAGGTACAGAACTCTCTGCAGGTTTCAAAGTTGTAGAAAAGCTTGACTCATTATCTACTCTGTGGCTGATACATTTTCCCCTTAATATCTGATTGATGTTCCATTCTCTTATGACATTAAAGGTTACCAGGAGAAACTGACCAGCCAGATATTTTTGCTCCTGTATAATGATACACATTTAAAGCTCCATATATGTGTATTCTGTGCTTGCCCTGGGTCCATAATATACTTTTCTATATCATCCCAATTTTAGCATGTATCTACAGAAGTGAGCAAGCAGTTTTTGAGTAGATTTAATCAAATCAAGACCATCATAATTTTCTAAATAATAAATTAAGATACCAGTTAAAATAGAGCATGTAATTGTTATGTAAACTGAAGTTCCCTAAAACACTTATATTTAAAGCATGCTAGAATAAACTGGCATATCTATTTCCAAAGTTACCAGATTCACAGACATTGATTGAGATTTACAAAATTTCAAATGGTCTCACCTATATGTACTATCTTCTTTTCCCATTTAATAATGAGAGTTCCTTGGCTGTAATATTAATATTTACCAAAGTATTTCCCATTACATACTGGAAAAATCATCACTGATTCCTTTCCAACAATTACTCTGTTTTATATTAAACATAACCTTATATCTAGGTTTTACATTAATAGGGAGAGCTCTAAGACAGTTTTTCTTCCTTCTTAGTCTGGAATGCAATTCACAGCTTATTTTGTCAGGGTTTTATAGATCTGATAACCTATAAGTTATGAGGTTTTGATAAATAATTTATTTTCTTTTAGCAGTTATTCACTGAACACATGCTATCTGCTAGGCACTGTGCTAAGCTTTGGGAATATGGGAAGGAACAATGCAAATCAAGCCAAAGCCCCCCGCATTGAAAACTGGTGCCATGTCAGGTAAAATGCAGCCGTGTCCCACTTGCTGGGAACATTAGATGCTACTGGCTCACAACAGCATCCATCCTTGGGAATTGCTCTTGGCCAGAGGGACTTCTTGACCCAAGTTTACCATTCCTTCTTCCTGCCCTCCAATCTGCCCCCAGGAGGAGTAGCCACTCTGAATGGTCAACTCAGCTCCAAACATTCGTATGAGACCAGCTAAATCACAGTTGCATCTGCATTGCCAATCAGTCTCCCCGGGTTCAATCATGCCTTCCAAACTCTTTTCGTGGTAAATCTCTCAACAATACTGCCAAATAAATCTATAAGTCACCTTTCAACTCAGGATCTCTTTCTAAGAAGCCCATTCTATGACCCTCTTCACGACACTGACATCCCATTTGAGGAACACGATAATAAAAAAAGCAAATTGGTGGTAGCGATAGATGTTAAGAATAATTAGGAAGCATCTACATGGATTGGAAGTAAAATTCTTCCTTGTGCGCATTTGTATTTATGTGTATGTGTGTCCCAAGAGTCCATATTTTAGACTGAAACATATGTAAATAAAAATCCTGAAGCTCCCATTATCAGCAAAGTCTTAATAGTTTGTTCGTTGCTCTGAGCTAAGCAGATGTTATACATGCAAATAAAATTAGAAGACCCAAATGAGAAAAATAGGGATCACAGGTTTCTAGTTTAGAAGTGCCTAACTAGTGATGGCAATAAACTTTGAATTATAAAATATCCTGTCGATATGGGAGAGCCTAGAGCAGTACTTTACTAAAGTAGTGTTAACGTAATTTGTGTTACCACAAAACTATGAAGCTGGAAGCCAGAGCCATAGGGCAACCTGGATCAGTTTCCTAGATAGCTTCGGGATATCCTCTGCATCTCAGCCCACTCTACCAGCAAAGTTCACACAAGGACCCCCACTTAGCCGAGCTAATTCATATTATGTCTAAAGAGAGAACCAACATGAAGTCTTTCTGTCAGTAGATACAGACTTACACATTTGTTTGATGTTAGTTTTGTTTTGAACAGTTGCACTTATCAAACTAGTTGGGGATCAGTGAACACATAGTAACAGTAATTAAAAGGTCTTCACCAGATGATTCCTACAGAAATGTACCCAGTCCCTTACTGACATTTTTGAGAGGGGCTATTATAGCAATTCTACACCCCAGTACTGTTTCACAGGCTGGTTAAACACTTTAACAGTCTGTACTCATTCTCCATCATTAACGTTCTTTAGAATTGTTAGATAAGTTTGATGTTTATATAGTTGAATTTTTACTATTTTAACTGCATTCTCTTGAGGGAAAATGCACACATCCACTAATTGAAATCTAATGCCTGTGAAATTGGCTTGGCTAGAATTTACTATTTTTCTTTTTATATGAGAAAAATATTAGCAAGAAAATTAGTAGTTTAAAGACATTTTCAGTTGATAGGCTTAATATGCTTAAGGAAAAGGTCAATGCTAAACACACTAGGAGTCATAATTAAAGATGTGATAATTACAAGTTACTCATTAAAGTAACTCTCCATTTCATTGTCTTATAATACCAACTTGCGTTACTACTCATGTTATAACATAACAAAAAAAGCTTTTAATATATGTGTTACAGAATCAATATATGTCACTAAATCACACTAGTCCACTCCCCCAGTTAATAAAAATGTATTAGACATTAATTCATACGACTTTGTTAACAGCATTGCAGTTACATGTTAACTGATCTCTGAAATAACTATGCCAAAAACACATGTGCTCATCAATTTCTACTCATCTTTACAGATAATAATGGGACTGCCTGATTACAGACTTATTTAACCAAGGTATATGAAGCCTATTGTTTAATTGGCCCCATAAATCTGTGCTTTGCTGACACTTCTCCAGCCCATAGAAGTCCTCATGCGTCTATCCCTAATAAGAATATAATAGTAAGTAATATAAAATTATTTACAGTATTTAAATTAAGACACAAAATCACCAATATTTTGATACTTCATAAAAACTCCTTTAACTGTAATCATATGAAGCAGCCGCTTTACTCATTTCTACTATTTTAATACCTCAAATGGAGAGGTATAGCGTCTGTTGGATTTCTCCAAGTCTCCACACTCTTTGAGAGATTTGATAGAAACAGAAAGGTTCATCTGGGGACACGTGTCAGTAGAAACGGGAAACATTTCCTTTAGGAATAACATGCTGCCTCTTTCATGGTGGCCTCCTGTAGAGATTCATTAAGCATGCAATTAACAAAAGGAAGCCTCTTCTATTCAAATAGAAAAACTCAATGAACTTCCACCAGGGGATAGTTTTAAAAGTGAGACGTAGATGAGTGTATTTTTTTTAACATTTAGAAAATTGCTTTATAAATCACATTTTAATGTGGCAAGTTTCCCTGACATATCTAAAACTTATCTATTTTTATAAACCCAGACCTATAGCATTTGATGCCTATTTTTAAAGAATGCAATAAATATTTCCCATATTCCTCGGACTCATCACTATGAATGTTAAAATTTTTCTAAGCTATGGTGGAAACATCTTCAGGAGGTCATATCATATTTGACCATAACTAGAGGGCTTCATTTTATTTCTTATATTTCCTTTTGATATATTTTTCCTCTCTTCCATCACTGTCAGATTCATTGCCGTTTTTACTGCCTCTGGTAAACCTGCCTCAGCCTTCTATTTCCAACTTTTTGCCTTTTTTTTTAAATTAACGTTTATTTATTTTGTGTGAGAGAAAGAGAGCGCGAGCAGGGAGAGGAGCAGAGAGAGAGGGAGACATAGAATCCAACATAGCTCCAGGATCTGAGTAAACTTGTCTCACTTTGTTACTGAGATCTCCAGTACTATGTTGCCTAGAAGGTGACTAGTCTGTCTCTAACCTCAAAGTGACAGTTTTCAATATTTACTATTTAATATAAAGCTACTTGCATGTTTTTGGGTGCACAAATATTGTAAAGGTAGCTATTTCTCTCTTAAATCATCCATGGTCATTGGATTTTATCATAAACTTATAGCATACAAATATTCATAGTATCATCTCAATGTTTTTAATGTATGTTTTCAAAATTTTGGTGTTGTTAATTTGTGTATCATACGTTTGAATGTAATGTATATTTTTACAGTTTTGAATATTGTTAACTTATGTATTCTCATTTTATTGATCACTCATTGTAGAAATTTTATTATAATTTGCAAAGAAAAAAAACTTTGGTATGCTTTAAGATGTCTATTGTACATTTGCTATATATATTGTATTTTTCCTTCTTTCTATATTCATTGGGTTTGATTGGTTACTCTTGTCCTATCTTCTTTCTAAACACAACTTCCCTTAACCCTTTCAGGTGTTGATTTTTCGTTGTTGTTGTGTTCTCTTTTGGTTCTTCCTTTGTTTATTTAGAAATGCATGATTTAATTTTCAAATATTTGTATCAGTTATAATTATCTTCATGTTCATGATTTCTTGTTTGGGGGGTTAGTTAACAGTTTATCTGTGTCCTTTTCTCTAGTCTCACCCGAGGGGTAAACTTGCTAGAATCCTTTTGCAATAATAAGTCAAGAAATTTATAGGAACAAACTGGATCTGTAATAAATGCTATGCTTTGACTAAGCACACGTGCCTAATTGTTGAGACTGTTTATTGAGTAACCTGCAATCGGTGAGTTTGAGCTACTCTGAAAAATGGGAGAGAGCCATGTATCCGAGAGCACACATATAACCAGTTATTAAAGCTAAAGAAGCCCCCAAAGAAGCCAGCCTCTCGGGACTGAAGTGGTTTCACACATCCTCAGCTCAGTCTCTCATGCCATTCACATCCCAAGAGCATACTGAAGTCATGGGGGTACTGTGTCTGAGACTCCTGTGTTTTGCCATTTTCGCTGTAGCGTGTGTCATGTATCTTAAAGCTAATAAACTCGGTGGTGGACAAAGCCTATTCTGTCTACAGAGTTTGACTTACATTCAAACCCAAGACCAGTGAATCCTGTCAAGTTGAATGAGGAATTTTGTAAAGACCCCTTGAAAGATTCCTTGAAAGATTCCTTGCTTTACAACCCAATGGTGTATTGTATTCTTAATGTTGTCAGTGTTCCACGTGCACTTGAAAAAAATGTGGGCTGTGCAATTTGAGAATTCAGGGTTCTCTGCATGTCAATTAAGTCAACCTGGTTTATTATATATATCCTTGCAGAATATTTGTCTGGTTGATCTATCAGTATTTAAGGAATGTGTTTTAAAATCTTCCATATGATTGCAGGTATATCTATTTTCCCCTTATTTCTGTTGGTTTGCTTTGTTTTCTTTCATTTTTTGAGGCTATGTTATTAAATGCCTACAAATTTATAAGTGTTGAATCATTTCAGTAGACTGTCAATTTTATCTTTATGAAATATAGTTTTGAAAAATATATCTCAGAACTGCTTGATCTGGTACTAATATAGCTATTCAAAGATTATTTTTAATATTTATTTATTTATTTATAAATGTTTATGTATCTTTGAGAGAGACAGAGAGAGACAGAGACAGAGACAGAGAACAAGCGGGGAGGGGCAGAGAGAAGGAGACACCGAATCTGAAGCAGGCTCCAGCTTCTAAGCTGTCAGCCCAGAGCCTGACATGGGGCTTGAACTCATGAACTGTGAGAACGTGACCTGAGTCGAAGTCTGTTGCCTAACCAACTGAGCCACCCAGGCGCCCCTCTTTTTTTTTTTTTAATTGATTTATTTATTTTGAGAGAGAGAGAGTGTGTGAGCAAGGGGCAGAGAGAGAGGAGAGAGAGATTCCCAAGCAGGCTCCATACTGTCAGCACAGAGCCCAGTGCAGGGCTCAAATTCACAAACCATGAGATCATGACCTGAGCCATAATCAAGAATCAGAAGCTTAACCAACTAAACCACCCAGATGGACCCAAAGTTTCTTTCTGATGGTACTTGCATCACCATCTTTGTCTTTTTCTTGTTTTAAATTCCAACCTCTCTTGTGGTAGGAAGTATTTTTGGTTTTGTTTTAATCTGGGCGGGTAATTAAAGACTTAATTTGACTTCCTTTATTTCTATTGAAGGGTTAGCCATCGGTTTTATTATTGCTCCTTTAAAGACACTGTGTGTTGCTTTCAAAATTTTCTCTTCATCTTTGGCATTCAGCAATTTTGGTATGATGTACCTCAGTGTGGCGTTATTGTAAATATTCTGTTTTGCATTAGTAAATCTTTTGAGAATCTGTGGTTGGATGTCTTTCAACAATTTTGAAAAAGAAATTCTAGGGGTGCCTGGATGGCTCAGTCGTTTAAGTGTCTGACTCTTGATTTTGGCTCAGGTTGTGATCCCAGGGTCATGAGATCAAAGCCTGCATTGGGCTCTGCATTGAGTGTGGAACAGGCTTAAGATTCTCTCTCTCCCCCTCTTCCCCTCCCCTGTGCACATGAGCATGCATAGATGCTCGTTCTCTCTCTCTGTCTCTAAAAACACAACAACAACAACAAAAATCTTTCCGAATAATTTTCAAATACTGTTGTCGTCTCATTCTGGTTCTCCTTTTCTTCTACTTTAACCTCATGGACAATAAAACGTTCCATTGTTTCATATGACTATAGAAGATCTTTACTGAATGTATTTATTTGTTTATTTATTTACTTAATTTTTTCTTTCCTTCTTTCCATTCAGATATGTTTTTACTTAGCTAGATTTCAGCTCACTAATTGTTCTTTTATTGTTTTTCATTTGTTACTTATCTCATTAAATAAATTTTAGTTATTATAGTTTTGATTCTCGTTTAATGTCTTGCATCTTACATAGATTGCAGTACTCTGGCAAAACCCTTCATTTTGTGTTGCATTTTCTTGATCAGATTTTTTTTTTACATTTATTTTAAAGTTCATCACTAACTCCAACATATGTTGGCCTATCTGCCTCTATTGTGTAAATTTTTGTGTTGTTTTGAATCATTTCTTCCTATCTTTAGGCATGCCTGTAATTTGTTTTTAAATTCTAGACCGAATATATGAAACATTGTAGAGTCTCTAGATACTGTATTTTTGTTTTGTTTTGTTTTTCCAGAGAAGATATTATTTTCTTCTGGAAGATCGCTTTAATTCAATCTGTAGTAAGATGATTCCAGTCTAAGTGTGGCATGGTCCACTTCTAGTGCGTTTACTCTAAGAAGAAACCTTTCAGGAATCACAAATAAAATCCAGAGATGTTTGCCAGGGTATCTTCTCTTCAATGGGCCCTACATTTCCATTGTTTTTCTCCCTGAAACTGATTCTATCAAAAGTTTTCTTAGACTTTTTAACCCATTCCTTGCCATTTACTTGGATTTAAGAAGAAAGCACTGGGGAATATCCTTCCCACAGTGTATCTCTCCCCATCTGGTATCTTGTCCCCTGGAGGGATGACTCCTTGAACATTGTGCTGATGCCTTCAGAGAGCTACATTTTTAAAAAGTGTTACGTATGATTGGATAATGATAATAATATAAATGGCTTAATGATTGGATAATCCATACCTATGATTCTGTAATAGCAAGATATATGGCTTAATGACTAGATAATTCATGGCTATGATTCTAATTATCATAATCAGATGCAGAGGTTTCAGAAGGATTGCTCCTAACTGTGCAATTCATGTTAACAAATTTTAAATGCTTTTCACTCTTTTACATCACTGTGCTGTTCTTACAAGAAGAAAGGAGAAGAGGGAAGGAAGTAGATATCTAAAGCTTGAAAGATGTTTATTTGAAGAACTTCTATTATATAGCAAGTGTTTCAAACACATAAAAATGCATAAACCCAAGAATGAATCCACATAACACACACACACACACACACACACACACACACACACACACACAACTCCTGGAATATAGGAATTACAGATTTCCTTTCTATAAAGCTATTATATTGAGTGTGCTGAGTGAACTTTTCAGAAATGCCAAATAATGTTTCAAAAGACAAAATATTATTGGATTGTGGAGAAGAAAATAGACCTTTAGAGATCATTTAATTCTCATATTACTTAAGATTAAACCCATACACCAGGCAGAGAGCACCTAGGTGGGTAGTTTCACAGCTCTGGCTTGAAGCCATGCCTACGGACTCTTTGTCCTATCCTATTCTCATGGTTACCCTGTCCTTCCTGATAGCCACCACGATCAAGAAATAAATATAGCCTTAGTAATGAACACACATTTTACCATTTCAATGACAAGAATAAAAACGAAACACACACACACACACACACACACACACACACACACACACACACGCTCCTAGCATTAGAATCCTGATAATTATCTCTTATATAGCATTGAGGTTTATTTCATCTTTACTCATGAGATTCACAGATTTATTATATCCATTGTTTATCTCAGGGCTTTAAATGAGGCCTTAAAAAACTATCGCACATTTGAAAGACTGATGAGAATGTGGAATAAATAGGCCCAAACTGTGGCTGCACACCAGAGTTACAAAG
The DNA here is from genome assembly GCF_024362965.1 of Panthera pardus. Lineage (NCBI taxonomy): Eukaryota > Metazoa > Chordata > Mammalia > Carnivora > Felidae > Panthera > Panthera pardus. The sequence goes on along the minus strand of NW_026526810.1, from coordinate 121,819,352 downwards.
AAGTGCATTTGCCTTACCAAACAGAGTTCAGCTCGCTGCACAAGGCACAAGAGAGCATCCAGTCAAGTACTAATCGAGACATGTTTTCTGGCAGGCTCTCCTAGGTCATCTGTCAATGGTCACTGTCACATGCAAACATGTGTGTTTATCTGATTGCTTAGGCAGTTTGGGGACTTGGCACACTGCCTTTTGCACATCTCAGAAGAGTTAACCTTGCTGAAACCTCTGGGCAAGTTTTCAAATGCAGATTTCATTCTCTTTGCTAACACTGACATTTCCAAATATCTCTCACTCACCTGTGACTGAACACTAGCCATCCCGACATATCCCAGAGATGCCTACCTAAGGAATGAATCATGTGGCACGTATATTCAGATTTTACAAAGTCCTCAGGGGTTGTTCTAGATATACATGACAATTAATGTCATTATCAAACTAGCTCAGGACTTCATATCCAAAATAATAAATGCAGTATCTTGATGAATATTGGCTTACAGAGCAGTACAGAATGTGCTTCTTTGGAAACACAGGCCTTAAACACGGCAGTCGTGTGTCTGAAATAGCTACCTTTCCACATGAGAATCAAATTATTATAGACAGGTAAGGAACTTAATTCTGTTGTTATCCACTAATTCAAAAAAACAAACATTTATTTTGGCATGAAGGATATAAGATGCCATATACCAAGTCCTAGGATACAACTTGCAGCAAGAGAGATGTGGCTTCATGTAGGGTAGTTCAGGGTTTAGTGAAGTAATATAAATACCACCAGATTGGCCGTCATGAGACCTGGACCCTTTTCTGGATATCACGCTAGTGAGCAGCATGTTGTGGATCACTGCGTTCATTCATTAGGAGGCAGATCTCTGCATGGGGGTAAGAGGTGGGACTCATTTCTCACCAAAAAAGTTGATAAGGATCAGTATTCTTTTTATTCTTAATACTTTTCATTTGATAGAGAGAGAGAGAGAGAGAGAGAGAGCATGAGCTGGGGGAGAGTGGTAGAGGGAGAGAGAAACAGAATCTTAAAACATAATCTTAATCTTAATCTGCATTCTGCACAGAGCCCGATGTGGAGTCAATCCCACAACCCTGGCATCGTGACCTGAGCCAAAATCAAGAGCTGGATGTTTAACCAACTGAGACACCCAGGTGCCCATGGTCTTATTTTAATTCCCAGTTTTCCTTTTGACTAGCTGTATCATCTTGGGCATATTATCTTACCCTAATGTCATTACAGGGATCATGAGAACGATAATAGTAGTACTTATTTGGTGGATTATTGTGGGGATTAGATGGAATTGTATCTCTAAAACACCTAGACATTGCTTGGCATACTGGACACTTCTGGTAAAAGTTAACTATTGTTATATAATCAACATAGTTGGTACATTTTCTGCACTTTACTTCAGCAAAAATTTCTTAAGACAATATTACCAGTGTATATAGTACAAGATACACTTCTTCATTTCTCGGAATGTTCACTATCAGGGCCTTAGGGCAAAAACTGTTAGCCCCTAACATAATGCCTTATATTGTGATAAAAACGAATAACGATATATGCATTGTGACATATGCACAAAGATATCTGAGAAACCAAGTTTATATGATAGACGGTAATGAATATATTATGAGAGATGTCAATTTGAGCTGGATGTGTGATTCAAATTCTGACAGATGGAATGATCTGTGAGAAAGTTATTTAAAATATATTCTAATTCACTCCAAAATCCCACTCTCTTATATATACACAAATGCACACATGTACAGACCCACACACAGTCATACTCTGAACGTTGGATAACATACAGATCTCAACACCAGCTCATGTTTCCATGCGAGGCGGTGTAGATTAAAGGGAAACATATGGCTACAATTAGACTTGGGTTTGATTTCTGGCTCCTGTTATATGGCCTCCTATCCCCCTCCTCCTAATTAACCTGGAGAATCTGCTATATGCTCACTCGCACACTAGGTTTAAGTAATTGGTGCAAAATACTCATACAAATTCCTGTGCATTTATAAGACTGGATGGAAGGAAGGTAAGTTTCCAGGAGGATCGTTCAACAGATCCAAATATCAGGCTTGCCTCAAGTCTCTCTTTGGAAAAGTCTTGCTTTGGAAAAATCTCGCTTTGGAAAAATCTAAAATCTATCGAAACTTCTGTTCAAAAGTTCCATTCCGTTCCAAGCAGTAAAATAGGGGACAATTAATAATACCTTCATGTTGAATTGTTTGGAAGACTTATTCAATAATGTTCAGTAAATATATACTGGATACCTCCAGGCACGATCCTAGATACTAGGATGGAAGAAGAAAAGAAGACCTTCAAAATCTCTCCCACTTTGAACTGACACTCCAGTGGTAATATATACAAAATGCAATCACAAACTGGTCGGTCTGAAATAATATTAGCTTCAATCCCATTCAGCATTATTGTCACTAGTATTTCAAGATAAATCCTGATGTTCTTTGTGAGAAGATTTCAGTTCTATAAAAAACGTTGGACAACTGGGTATTGAAAATACAAAGTATTTTGTGTGTGTATGTGTGTGTGTGTGTGCAGAATACAAAGGGAAAGAACAAAAGACATATAGAAGAAAATACAATTGTGAAAAAAGAAACAAAAACAAGACAAAATTACCTCAATTAGTTGAATTTTAGTTGGCATACATATTTTCCTTCTGGTTAATACAGGATTTCAGAAAGATTATTTAAAAATTATTTTCTTTTGCAACAGTATTTTTTCCCCTGAAGCCAGACTAGGGAATGTAAAAACATGAGTGTAAGGAGCTACTATGTTTAAAACTAGTCTTAAAATGTTTATTGGGCTGAAAGTTTGTACAATGAAAGAAATAAAGATTAGAATATACCTAATGCAATAGAAAATAAAAAAAGGCAATAGAAAAGATAAGTGGGAGTAAGAGTTGGTTCTTTAAAAAATAAGCAAAATTGACAAACCTTTAGCTAGACTCACCAAGAAAGAGAAAGACAATCCAAATTAGATAACAGTCAGAAATGAGAGAAGATATCACAACTGATACAACAGAAATGCAAACAGTTATAAAAGACTATTGTGAACAATTATATGCTAAAGTAAGCAACGTAGAATAAGTGGATATATTTCTGGAAACACACAGTCTACCAAGTTCAAATCATGATGAAATAAATAATCTGAACAGACCCATTACTTGTTAGGAGATTGACTCAGTAATCAACAGCATCCCAACAACAAAATCCCAGGACTGATCAGCTTCACTAGCACATCCTTCCAAACAGTTAAAGAATTCTTCTCAATCTCTTCCAAATTAGAAAAGGAGGGAACTCTTCCAAATAAATTTTACAAGTCTACTACTGCCTGATACCAAAACCACATAAGGATTCTACAAGGAAAAACAAAAATTACAAGGCAATATTCCTGATGAGCATAGATGCCAAAAGTCCTCAACAAAATCTTAACAAACCAAATTCACAAGTACATTAAAGTGATCACACACCATGATCAGGTGGGACTTAGTCCAGGGGTACACGGATGGTTCAACATCTGCAAATCAGTCAGGATTGTATCCCACATTAACAAAATGAAGGATAAAAATCATATGATCATCTCAAGAGATGCTGAAAAAGCATTTGAAAATATTCAACAGCCATTTATGATAAAAACCCTTAACAAAGAGGGTACAGAGGAAACATCCTCAGCATAAGATATGGCGAGAGCCTGTAGCTAACATAATACGTAACAGTGAAAAGCTGAAAGCTTTTTACTCTAAGATCAGAATGAGACAAGCATACCCATCCCACTCTTGCCACTTTTATTCAACATAGTATTGGAAATTCTAGACAGAGCGATTTGTCAAGAAAGAGAAATAAAATGTATCCAAATTGGAAAAAAAGTAAAATTGTTACTATTTGCAGATGACATGATATTTATATATAGCAAATCCAAAAGACTCCATCAAAAAACCGTTAGGACTAATACACAAATTCAGTGAAGTTGCAGGATATAAAATCAATAATGTAAAAATCTGTTTTGTTTCTAATCACTACTATTGAACAATCAGAAAGAAAAATTAAGAGGCAATCCCGGGGCGCCTGGGTGGCTCAGTCGGTTAAGCGGCCGACTTCAGCTCAGGTCACGATCTCGCGGTCCATGAGTTCGAGCCCCGCGTCGGACTCTGGGTTGATGGCTCAGAGCCTGGAGCCTGCTTTCGATTCTGTGTCTCCCTCTCTCTCTGGCCCTCCCCCTTTCATGCTCTGTCTCTCTCTGTCTCAAAAATAAATAAACGTTAAAAAAAATTAAAAAAAAAAAGAGGCAATTCCATTTACAATTGCATGAAAAAGAATAAGATATTAGGAATAAATTTAACCAAAAAGGTAAGAGACTACATGGTATTAATTTTAAAAATTGAAGAAGACACAAATAAATAGAAATATATACTTTACTTATGGGTTGGAAGAACTTATATCATTAAAATATCCATGCTCAAATGAACAGTTTCAACACAATCCTTATCAAAATTCCAATGGCATCTGTCAGAGAAATAGAACAAAAAAATCTTAAAATTTGTATGTAACCATCAAAGACCCCAAATATTCAAAAAAATCTTGAGGGAAAAGAACAAAGCTAGAAGCATTACACTCCCATATTTCAGACTATAACAAAAATAAAGTAAAATGGTATGGTATTGGCATAAAAACAGACATATGGAACAATGGAACAGAATACAGTGCCCAGAAATAAACTCACACATAACAGTCAATTAATTTACAAGAAGGGACTGTGAATATACAATGGGGAAAGAAAAGTTTCTTCAATAAATGGTTTTGGGAAAACTGGACAGCCATATGCAAAAGAATGAAACTGGACTACTTTCTTGCACCATATACAAAAATTAATTTAAAACGGGTTAGACTTAACTATAAAGAATAAAACCATAAACCTCCTAAAAGAAAACATAGATAGTAAGCCCCTTGACTTTGGTCTTGGCCATAGTTCTTTGAATCTGATGCCAAAGACAAAAATAAACAAGTGGGACTACATAAGTAAAAAGCTTCTGCACAGCAAACGAAACTTTCAAGAAAATGAAAAAGCAACCTACTGAATGGGAGAGAATATTTGCAAATTATGTACGTGTTTAGGGGCCACTACTCAAAATATAGAAAGAACTCATACAACTCAATAGCAAAAAAGATAAACAATCCAATTAAAAAATTAACAGAATATAGGAATAAGCATTTTTCTAAAGAAGACATACAGATGGCCATCAGGTATATAAAAAGATGTTCTCCATCATTAATCATCAGGGAAATATAAACCAAAACCACGATGACATATGGCCTCACACCAGTTAGAAGTGCTATTATCAAAAAAGACTAGAAATAACAAGTGTTGGTGAGGATGTGGAATAAAAGGGAACAAGTATGACCTAATGGTGAGAATGTAAATTGGCAGGAAAGTGTATGGAGGTTTCTCAAAAATTAAAAGTAGAGGGGCCTCTGTGTGGCTCAGTTCGTTAAGCATCTGACTCTTGATTTCAGCTTAGCCATGGTTTGTGTGATCCAGCCCAGCATGGGGAGGACGGTGCAGAGCCTGCTAGGGATTCTCTCTCTCTCCCTGACTCTCTGCCCCTCTACCACTCTCTCTCTCTCTCCTTCAAAATAAATAAATAAACTTAAAAAATAGTAGAAGTATCGCATGATCTAGCAATTCCACACTTTTGAGTATTATTCTGAAGAAAACCAAAACACTGATTAAAAAAATATATATGCTAGGGAGGAGCCGAGATGGCGGAACAGCATGGAAGTTTTTTGTGTGTCTCATGTCCATGAAATAAATACAGCCAGACCAACACTAAACCATCCTACACACCTAGAAAACTGATTGGAGGATTAACACAACCATCCGCACAACCTGAACAACAGAATTTGGCAGAAAGAGAAAAAAATTCATTTTTATTTTTAATGTTTATTAAAAATATATTTTTAATTTTTATTACTGTATTTTTTGCTTTTATGTATATGTTTTCAAATTCTATTTTACTTCCATCATTTTTAGTCCACTACAGTGTATTATTCACTTTTTCAAATTTCAAACGATTTTCTTTTTTTTCTTTCTCTTTTTTTAATCTTTTTTCCCTTTTTCGTTTCTTTTCTTTTTTCTTGAATACAGAAAAAGAAAAAATCCATATTTATTTTTAATTTTTATTAAAAATATTTTCTTTAATTTTTTTCTACTATATTCTTTACTTCTGGGTATATTTTTTCAAATTCTATTTTACCCCCATCATCTCATTTTAGTCTACTTCGGTGTATTTATTTTCTCAAATTCTCAAATTATTTCCTTTTTTTCTTCCCCTCCCTCTTTTTTTTCTCTAATCTGTCAAACCACTTTCAACACCCAGACCAAAACACACCTAGGATCTAGCATCATCTATTCGATTTTGGTGAGTATGTGTTTTTATTTTTAATTTTAATATTTTTTTAATTTTAATATTTTAATTTCAATTTTTCTACCTCATTAATTCATTTCCTCCCTTCAAAATGACAAAACGAAGGAATTCACCCCAAAAGAAAGAGCATGAAGAAACCGACAGCCAGGGATTTAACCAACACAGATACAAGCAAGATGTCTGGACCAGAATTTAAAATCATGATAAAAAGAATACTAGCTGGAGTCAAAAATAGATTAGAATCCCTTTCTGCAGAGACAAAAGAAGTAAAAGCTAGTCAGGATGAAATTAAAAATGCTATAACTGAGCTGCAATCATGGATAGATGCAGCAGTGGCAACGATGGATGAGGCAGAACAGAGAATCAGCGATACAGAGGACAAACTTATAGAGAATAATGAAGCAGAAAAAAATAGGGAGATGAAGGCAAAAGAGCACGATTTAAGAATTAGAGAAATCAGTGACTCATTAAAAAGGAACAACATCAGAATCATAGGGGTCCCAAAAGAGGAAGAGAGAGAAATAGGGGTAGAGGGTTATGTGAGCAAATCATAGCACAAAACTTTCCTAATGTGGGGAAGGACACAGACATCAAAAGCCAGGAAGCACAGAGGACTTCCATTAGATTCAACAAAAACCGACTATCACCAAGACATATCATAGTCAAATTCACAAAATAATCAGGCAAGGAGAGAATCATGAAAGCAGCAAGGGAAAAAAAGTCCCTAACCTACAAGGGAAGACAGATCAGGTTTGCAGCAGACCTATCCACACAAACTTGGCAGGCCAGAAAGAAGTGGTGGGATATATTCAATGTGCTGAATCATAAAAATATGCAGCCAAGAATTCTTTATCCAGCAAGGCTGTCATTCAAAACAGAAGGTGAGATTAAAAGTTTCCCAGATAAACAAAAATTAAAGGAGCTTGTGACCACTAAACCAGCCCTGAAAGAAATTTTAAGGGGGAATCTCTGAGGCGAGAAAAGATGAATACATATACATATATGTATATGTATATGTATATGTATATGTATATGTATATGTATATGTATATGTATATGTATATATATGCCAAAAGCAACAAAGATTAGAAAAGACCAGAGAACACCACCAGAAACTCCAACTCACAAGCATCATAATGGCAATAAATTCATATCTTTCAGTACTCACTCTAGACGTCAGTGGACTCAATGCTCCAATCAAAAGACATAGGGTAACAGAATGGATAAGAAAACAAGATCAATCTATATGCTGTTTATAAGAGACCCACTTTAGACATAAAGACACCTTTAGATTGAAAATAAGGGGATGGAAAACCATCTATCATGCTAATGGTCAACAAAAGATAGCCGGAGTAGCCATACTTATATCAGACAATCTAGACTTTGAAATAAAGACTGTATCAAGTGATGAAGAAGGGCATTGTATCATAATCAAGGGATCTATCCACCAAGAAGACCTAACAATTGTAAACATTTACATGCCAAATGTGCAAGCACCCAATTATATAAATAAATTAATCACAAACATAAATAAACGCATCGATAGTAATACCATAATAGTAGACTTCAACACCCCACTCACAGCAATGGACACATCATCTAATCAAAACAACCAACCAGGAAACAATGGCTTTGAATGACACACTGGACCAGATGGGCTTAACAGATATATTCAGAACATTTCATTCTAAAGCAGCAGAATATACATTCTTCTCTGGTACACATGGAACATTCTCCAGAATAAACCATATACTGGGACACAAATCAGCCCTAAGTAAGTATAAAAAGATAGAGATCATACCATGCATATTTGCAGACCACAGCACTATGAACCTCAAAATTAACCACAAGAAAAAATTTGGAAAAGTAACAAATACTTGCAGACTGAAAAAGATCCTACTAAAGAATGAATGGGCTAACCAAGCAGTTAAAGACGAAATTAAAAAGTATATGGAAGTCAATGAAAATGACAACACCACAACCCAAAACCTCTGGGATGCAGTAAAGGCAGTCATACGAGGAAAGTATATAGCAATCCAGGCCTTCCTAAAGAAGGAAGAAAGATCTCAGATATACAACCTAACCTTATGCCTTAAGGAGCTGAAAAAAGAACAGCAAATAAAACCCCAAACCAACAGAAGACAGGAAATAATAAAGATTAGAGCAGAAATTAATGCTATCGAAACCAAAATAAAAAACAAAAAAACAAAACAAAACAAAACAAAAAACCAGTAGAACAGATCAATGAAACCAGAAGCTGGGTCTTTGAAAGAATTAGCAAAATTGATAAACCACTAGCCAGTTTGATCAAAAATAAAAAGGAAAAGACCCAAATAAATAAAATCAAGAATGAAAGAGGAGAGATCACAACCAACACAGCAGAAATAAAAACAATAATAAGAGAATATTATGAGCAATTATATGCCAATAAAATGGACAATCTGGAAGAAATGGACAAATTTCTAGAAATATACAAACTACCAAAACTGAAACAGGAAGAAATAGAAAATTTGAACAGACACATAACCAGTAAGGAAATCGAATTAGTAATAAAAAATCTGCCAAAAAACCAGAGTGTAGGGCCAGATGGCTTTCCAGGGGAATTCTACCAAACAGTTAAGGAAGAGTTAACACCTATTCCCTTGAAACTGTTCCAAAAAATAGAAATGGAAGGAAAACTTCCAAACTCTTTCTATGAAGCCATCATTACCTTGATTCCAAAACCAGACAGAGACCCCACTAAAAAGGAGAACTATAGACCAATTTCCCTGATGAACGTGGATGCAAAAATCCTCAACAAGATACTAGCCAACCGGATCCAATAATACATTAAAAAAAGTATTCACCACGACCAAGTGGGATTTATACCTGGGATACAGGGCTGGTTCAATATCCGCAAAACAATTAACGTGATTCATCACATCAATAAAAAAAGGACAAGAACCATATGATCCTCTCAATAGATGCAGAGAAAGCACTTGACAAAATACAGCATCCTTTCTTGATAAAAACCCTCAAGAAAATAGGGATAGAAGGAGCATACCTCGAGATCATAAAAGCCATAATGAACTACCCAATGCTAATATCATTCTCACTGGGGAAAAACTGATAGCTTTCCCCTAAGGTCAGGAATAAGACAGGGATGTCCACTCTCACCACTGTTATTCAACATAGTATTGGAAGTCTTAGCCTCTGCAATCAGACAACACAAAGAAATAAAAGGCATCCAAATCAGCCAGGAGGAGGTCAAACTTTCACTCTTCACAGATGACATGATAGTCTATATGGAAAACTCAAAAGATTGCATGAAAAAAGTTGCAAACTTTGCAGGATATAAAATCAAAACACAGAAGAAGCAAAGTTGTAGGATATAAAATCAATGCATAGAAATACATTGAATTCCTATACACCAACAATGAAGCAACAAAAAGAGAAATCAAGGAATCGATTCCATTTACAGTTGCACCAAAAACCATAAAATACTTAGGAATAAATCTAACCAAAGAGATGAAAAATCTATACACCTAAAACTATAGAAACCTTATGAAAGAAATTGAAGAAGACAAAAAAAAAAAAAATGGAAAAAGATTCCACACTCCTGGGTAGAAACAACAAATATTGTTAAAATGTGGATACTACCCAAATCAGTATACATTTTCAATGGAATCCCTATCAAAGTAACACCAGCATTCTTCACAGAGCTTGAACAAATAATCCTAAAATTTGTATGGAACCAAAAAAGACCCCAAATAGCCAAAGTGATCTTGAGAAAAGAGAGAAAATAAAAAGCAGGAGGCATCACAATCCCAGACTTCATGCCAAACTACAAAGCTGTAATCATCAAGACAGTACTGGCACAAGAGCAGACACTCAGATCGATGGCACAGACTAGAGAACCCAGAAATGGACCCACAAACATATGGCCAACTAATCTTTGACAAAGCAGGAACGAATATCCAATGGAATCAAGACAGTCTTTTCAGCAAGTGGTGCTGGGAAAATTGGACAGTGGACATGCAGAAGAATGAATCTGGACCACTTTCTTACACCATACACAAAAATAAACTCAAAAAGGATGAAAGACCTCAATGTAAGATAGGAAGCCATCAAAATCCTCGAGGAGAAAGCAGGCAAAAACCTCTTTGACCTTGGCTGGAGCAACTTTTTACTCAACACGTCTCCAGAGGCAAGGGAAACAAAAGCAAAAATGAACTACTGGTACCTCATGAAAATAAAAAGCTTCTGCACAGTGAAGGAAACAATCAGCAAACCAAAAGGTAACTGACAGAATGGGAGAAGATATTTGCAAATGACATATCAGATAAAGGGTTAGTATCCAAAATCTATAAAGAACTTATCAAACTTAACACCCAAAAAAGAATCCAGTGAAAAAATGGACAAAAGACACGAATAGACACTTTTCCAAAGAAGACATCCAGATGACCAACCGACACATGAAAAAATGCTCCACATCACTCATCATCAGGGAAATACAAATCAAAACCACAATGAGATACCACCTCACCCCTGTCAGAATAGCTAACATTAACAACTCAGGCAAGAACAGATGTTGGCGAGGATGCGGAGAAAGAGGATCTCTTTTGCATTGTTGGTGGGAATGCAAGCTGGTGCAGCCACTCTGGAAAACAGTATGGAGGTTCCTCAAAAAACTAAAAATAGAACTACCCTACGACCCAGCAATTGCACTACCAGGCATTTATCCACAGGATGCAGGTGTGCTGTTTCGAAGGGACACATGCACCCCATGTTTATAGCAGCACTATCAACAATAGCCAAAGTATGGAAAGAGCCCAAATGTCCATCAATGGATGAATGGTTAAAGATGTGGTATATATATACAATGGAGTATTACTCGGAAATCAAAAAGAGTGAAATCTTGCCATTTGCAACTACGTGCATGGAACTGGAGGGTATTATATGAAGTGAAATTAGTCAGTCAGAGAAAGACAAAAATCATATGACTTCAGTCATATGAGGACTTTAAGATACAAAACAGATGAACATAAGGGAAGGGAAACAAAAATAATATAAAAAACAGGGAAGGGGACAAAACAGAAGAGACTCATAAATATGGAGAACAAATTGAGGGTTACCAAAGGGGTTGTGGGAGGGGGGTTGAATAAGGGGCACTAAGGAATCTACTCGTGACATCATTGTTGCAGTATATGCTAACTAATTTGGATGTAAATTAAGTATATTTTCATGTTCATTGCAACATTATTTATAACCAAGATTTGGAAACAACCCAAGTGGCTATCCCTGGTTAAATAGGTAAAGAAAATATGTTCTGTATATATAAATTGGAGTACTATTTAGTCATGAGAAGGAATGAACTCTTGCAATTGTAACAATATGGATGGATCTTCAGGGCATTAGGCTAAGTGAAACAAGTCAGACAAATACTGTATAATCTCCTGTATATGTGGAGTCTAAATATATAAACTAAGCTTATAGATACAAAGAATAGATTGACAGTTTCCAGAGGTGGGGATGGTGGGTGAGAGAAATGGGTAAACAGTTTTTTGTTTGTTTTTAGTATATATATATATATATTATATTATATATTATATATTATATATTATATATTATATATTATATATTATATATTATATATTATATAATATATAATAAAAATAAGCTCAGTAGACACTGAAGATGCATTTGATAAAATATCAATCCTTATATTTTATTATATATATATAATATATATATACTATATATAATAATAAAAATAAGCTCAATAGACACAGAAGATGCATTTGATAAAATATCAATCCTTATATTTTTAAAAATTAAATATAGCAAGATATTTCCTAAACATGATATATTGAAGAAATTTTAAACTTAAAAGATTTGAAAGAAATCATAGAGGACAATGTATAAACAATGTCCAGTTTTCTCTTTTTTTTAATTTTTTTAACATTTATTCATTTTTGAGAGAGAGAGAGAGAGAGACACAGACAGAGCATGAATGGGGGAGGGCAGAGAGAGAGGGAGACACAGAATTCAAAGAAGGCTCCAGTCTCTGACCTGTCAGAACAGAGCCCAACACAGGGCTCAAACCCACCAACTCTGAGAATATGACTTGAGCCAAAGTCGGATGCTTAACCAACTGAGCCACCCAGGCGCCCCAACAACGTCCAGTTTTCAAAAAAGAACTCTCAAGTTAAAGGGAAGGATATAAGAAAATATATTCAAAAACAATAAATAAAGGTTGATATCAAAGCTTAAAAAAAATGACCACTGGAAAAGAACCACAGTAAAGGGAGCAACAAGAAAAAATAAAACACTTTACATCATCATCTAGTATAGTTTCATATGGATTAAAGAAGTGAATATGATTTAATGAAATCATATGAAACTGGAAGAAACTATGCAATTTTTCAAATCTCTATATTGTAGAATCTAGATAAAATTATTAATAAGCACACAAAATATATATTTTTAAATTTTATTTATTGATTTTAACTAATCTCTACACCAAATGTGGGGCTTGAACTCGGAACCCTGAGATCAAGGTTCACATGCTCCTCTGGCTGAGCCAGCCAGGTGCCCCATCACATAAAATATAATTAAAAAAAATTTCTAGATTTGATTTCAAAGGATCAGATTTGACTCCACAGTGATCAAGATTATCTACATGCCAAAAATAAATATAAAAAGAGTACAATCAGAAGAATGTATTTGCAGCACAGGTAGTTGAGGGTTAATACTTTTAATAAAGAAAAAGTAAGAAATAGCAATAAGAAAAGCACTGAGAATAATGAGAAAATGAAATTATACAATTTATGAAGGAAGAAAAATAATAGAAATACAATGCATGAAAATTGATCAAATATTATAACAATCCAATAATTGTGAACTGAGTTACCCAAATTCAACACTCATACCTGCCAGAGTTGCAAAGTTTAGGAAATGATGGTACAAAAACAAAAGAATAGCTTTTAAAACTTCATGTACCAAAGACTTATACTGTTCTTATCTTTTGACAAGGAATTTCATTTCTGGGACCCTGCTTCTGAAAGTAAATGCAATGGAGAAAAACTTTGCTTCCTGAAGATGTTCATTTCAACCGTATTTTTTCAAAGCAAAACCTCAGAGACCGCACATTTCAAGGTGCCAAATAGAATATTATAATATTGTTCTTGAAATTTCATTATGATGTGTATATGCTATGATGTTAAAAGTGAGCAGGAAAATTATGTGTGAATTATTACAGAAAATACAAGAAAGATCGCCTCACATAAAAATAAAAAAACGTGAGGGAAAATACTCTAACGTGTAAATAGCATTAGTCTTTGGATTGACTGAATTGGAGATGTTGTTTTTAAATTTTCTTATTTCCAGATTTTCAAATTTTCAAATGTGTGTGTGTTTGTGTGTGTGTGTTCAAGGAAATAATCATAAAACATTAGTTTTGTGCCATATTCTTTTGTTTTTAAAGTTTATTTATTTATTTGGGGCGGGGGGGGCGGGGGTAAAGAGAGAGAGGGAGAGAAAGAGAATCCCAAGCTGCTCTGCCTTGGCAGCACACAGGCCAAAATGGGGCTTGAACACAAAAACTGTAAGATCACGACCTGAGCCGAAAACCAAGAGCCGGTCGCTTAACACTGAGCCACCCAGGTGACCCTGTGCCAGATTCTATACTTAAACCTAGAGATTCTATTTATGCAGATGGCAGTAGGTACCTCCAAGGGTCCTCATGCTAATTATGTCTGTGCATGCTGGGTTCACTTTAAAATTTTGTTAAGTCTTTGCCGGTTTTCACATTTGTGGATTTCTGTATTACTCGTCAGGTACAGTGACGGCAGTGGCTGTATGGCAGAACTGCCCCACAACTAAAAATTTGAATAAAGAAACAACTTTTAGTCAATTTATTTAACCTACGAGGAGGTCTATACACATACACATTCTGGGCATAAAGATGATGATATCCAGTTAAAAATAATTTGATGGCGACATTTACAGAAACGTATAGCTCCCAAGCCATTCAAACAGAAGTGTTCTGTCAACTCACAGGGGATGTGACATGGTGGGAAGCTTTTGGTCAACCTAGCAATACCCTCGTAACAGTAATTATTGGAAGTATTGGAACAGGAATTATTGGAATGTTCAGATCATTTCCCTAAAGGAACTTGATGGGTACAAAATAGTGTTATTATCAAGATTCTCTATCATTTTTAAAATTATTATACAATTCACATTTCATACTGGTTCTCAAAAATAACTAGTTTAATTATAGAATAAATTATGTTTATGTCATTCTCTGATTCATGTTAATGATGTGATTTATAAATTATAAAATATATGGGGCGCCTGGGTGGCTCAGTGGGTTGAGCGTCCGACTTCGGCTCAGGTCATGATCTCACCTTCCGTGGGTTCCGGCCCGGCGTCGGGCTCTGTGCTGACAGCTCAGAGCCTGGAGCCTGTTTCAGATTCTGTGTCTCCCTCTCTCTGCCCCTCCCTAGTTCATGCTCTGTCTCTCTCTGTCTCAAAAATAAATAAACGTTAAAAAAATTTAACATAAATTATAAAATATATAATAGTAGTAATAAGAGTAATGATTTAGAAAGTGCTGTTTGAATTTCTTTTCTTTTTTTTTTTTTTTAGAATTTCTTGTTTTGATGTTTATTTATTTTTGAAGGAAAGAGAGAGAGACAGAGTTCGAGTGGGGAAGGGGTAGAGAGAGAGGGAGACATAGAATCTGAAGCAGGCTCCAGGCTCTGAGCTGTCAGCACAGAACCCATCACGGGGCTCAAAACCACGAACCGTGAGATCATGACCTGAGCTGAAGTCGGACACTTAACCGATGGAGTTACCCAGGCGTCCAAAGTGTTAGTTTTTCTAATCCTCCAATAGCATCCATGAGTAGTAGAGTAATAGAAGATAGGTAACTTGCCTAATGCCATAGAGCAATTACTGCCTAGGCCACATACTCAAATCCAGGGCATCCTTTTGGAAGTCCTGTGCTTTTGATGTCCATTCTATACTGTCTAAATAAGTCCTCGTTTGGTCATTTAGGCCATGTTAATAAACAAAATATTGAATTATTGATTCCAGAGAATCAACCGGCATTTGACTGAACATTTATTATGTCTTAGAAATAGTTTATGGCTTCTCACTCAAAACAGGTTCAGCTGTCTTTGCAAAAAGAATCAGAGAATCATTAAGGGATATGTGTTTTTTCTAGGCCTTCTCTCTACCAACCCAAGCATAGCTGTGAACAAATGCAAGTATAAAAGATGATGAGGAGAGAATTCTTATGGCGTACCATTCCCCTTCATTAGTCTGCCAACAAATATAAATGCTGGTTCTCCCAGCCTGAGTAGCAGTTAACCCACAGAAGTACAAAGTACTAATGCAAGATTTTGACCTTGCTCACACTGCTGAAATTCTAATAGGTGATGACAATGCGCTGAGTCCTTTAATGACATAGATTGTTTACTTACGGTCCTTCCACCAATGGCTTAACAACATTGTACAGAGTTGCATAAAGTGGTTTGCAGCCCTGTTGTCAAGGAATTAAAATACACTGTCCACCGTGTCCTAGAAAACTGTTAACACGTTGTTAGTAGTTTCCAAGCAAGGACATTGTTAAACATATTTCATATTAATGTAGTCTAGCTCAGTGGCAATTTTCTTCTAGTAAAGAAATATGGGGCTCCTGAAAGGTTTAAGCAAATAATACAGAGTGCACCTGAAACATTCACAAGTCATGCGTTGAACTTTCTCTCCTTGTATCTTAATAACCCGATAATACATTCTGTACCTAATTACACAGTATTTTTTTATGTTGACTTCCAGGGGTGTGTGTGTGTGTGTGTGTGTGTGTGTGTGTGTGTGTGTGTATATATATATATATATATATATATATATATATATATATATATATATTTACAAGTATTATTAAGAAACTGATAATGTAGAGAGATACAGCTATTTTATGTACATCTGGTTGGAAATTTTTAAGTGAAGTTAAAATGCAGAATGTGATTATGTGTTCATTCTATAGTGAGTTGTTAATCAGAAGAGGTTAATAAGATTCAATTAAGGATTAGATGCGTATGAGAAATTTAATAGTGTGTTCTTAGGAAAAATAAGAGTTTCTCTGTAACAGTAGTATAGACATAAACAGTTATCAGGCCTCAGGCACTATGGAATAAACTAACCAGCTACCAGAGTTAAGAAGAAATTTCCTTGGCAATGCTATATTTCTCAATTAGGTGCATCATGGTGAGTTTATGGCTTTCTCCTAAAATATCCACCATTAGACTCAGTAGGAAGCGGGATGCCCGACTGGATAGACCATTGGCTAGTTCTGGTGTGTAAATTCCAGTTTGGAATTTACAGGTCTCTTGAAATTCTAAAATCCAACAAGATTTTCCCCAGGCTCTGGAAACTAAATCATCTCTGGGACCAAAGGAGATACATTTATGCTGCTGACAAGGAATGCATGTACTGGAGGAAAGGAGAGAAAATCTAAAAGGCCTAAATACTGAAGGGGTGTTCTCACTTCATTTATCAGTGATTTTAACCCACTATATTATTTTTTCCCTCTGGACAGTTGGTTTGTACTATTGTTAGTTTGGTTCATATCACATTTATTTTAAGGCTGATTTTTTTAGGGATCAACTATGTAAAATTAAATATTTACCCCAACTTCCAAAACTTCAGAAAGAATATATTCCTTCCAGTATGACTACCCAGTGAGTCACGACACTAATTTGTTATCACCAAACACTGGAAAATGGGTAATATTTGTTAGCGAAACGAGGCAATGAGGGATAACTGAAATGCTGACATTAAAATGTTCATATAAAAATCCAGTATTCTCCCATCAAGCAGCCATGACTTGGATGACTAAGACTGAAAATTAGAAGTGAGAACTTGAATCCTGATTCAGTACAGATCTGACAATAACTGATATAGCCTCAAGAACATTGATAGAAAGAAAAAATAGCACAATAGTAATGACAGGGTACAGGTGAAAGTCAGGTATTTGAAAAGACAGACAGCAAATATTCATGCAATAGACTATTTTTCTATGTAGAAACAAAAGGGGGGTTTTAAATCTAAGTCATCAAAGGATGGGAACAGTTACCACCAACAACTCCTCTAGAGTTCGAATACCTCTGCAACATTCATTCATTCATTTTGGCAAGTGCCCTGACTTACTCTGATATCTATTGTTGAGCAACGCTTCTTTATAAGGAATTACCCACATGCACCGATATCCTGTTTCTCGTTGAAATATCCTTATTGTAATAACATCATTACTTATATTAAAGCAAACTCTATTCCCCATGATTCCCAGACATCTATTTCTTCTCTTCAGGCCCATGAACCACCTCTAATCCCTCTATGAGGTACATCCGCTCATTTTGAAGGTTTGCTTTTTTCTAGTTGCTGGGATTTATTAAAAAAAAATGAAAGAAGGAAGGAAAGAAAGAGAGGAGAGGGTAGGGAGGGAGAAAGAGAGAAAACAAAAGCACCTGAGTGAACGAGCTCTTGCTTCTGCTATGGCTTTTCAGTAGATCCCTCTGGTACCTTCTATTGAAAAAGCCTACCGTTGTGCCAGTTGACAAGGGAGGAGCCTTTGTAGAGTCCAATATCTTATCACAAAGCTGGGAAAATAGGGTGAATATGAAGTGGAAAGACAATAATAACTTGACAACTGGCACAAATGGAAAATAAGAGTAACTGTTACAGTAGCAGGAAAGGATCAGTTCAGGCCAAGGCAAAGATTAAAGAGAGCATATAAAGGGATGGATGAAGGCAAGAGCTATCTCATTGATAAAATATGTAAGACTGGGGTTGGCTTCACTGTATGGGACCAATATATATTGAAAAGAATATGAGTTTGGGAAGAAATGAGGTGAGATTGAACTCACATGTGATCTCAGCTCCATCATTTGCTCTCTGTGTAAATGGGCAAAGGCAACAATTTTTCTCCCAACCCCAGATTCTTCTCTATAAAAGGTGGCAAATAATATTGTATTTCTAATGCTGACGTGCCTAGCACAAAACCTAGTGCATAGTATCTACTAAGTAAATGATGTACATTAAGTATGTTAGTAGAAAAATTTGCTTCCCCCTTTAGACTTTACTTATGGTAAAGAACATCTATATCTTGTTTATTCCTTATCCTTCTTTATTACCCTGCTAAAAACCTATCTTTTACATCCTCTTCTGTTCATGTTTACTATCACCATTAGTCATAAAGGATCAAAATTATGTGGCAGAATCAATAAAAATTAAATATTAATTACTGCAGAAGCATTGATTGGTGCAGTCTTCTGCTATCACAATCTACAAAACAGGAAGAATGTCTGTGCAATAATTTTCCACTTAATATGAAAGCTAATTACAAAAATTATGCTTTCTGAAGAAATGTTTTACTACTTATCACAGATATACGTTGTAACCAAGAGACTCATTTTACCATTGCTCCAGCATTGCTACCATGCTTCAGAAAATAACATTAATTCTGTACAATAGAGAAAACACTTTCGAGAGAGAAATGGCTGATACTTACATTTCAATACTCCTCTTAGACTTACATTCTTTCCTTGGTCAATGGCATGCAGTGAGCACCCAACTCTCTGAATGACCATATCTTGTGGTTGGACATAAGTACGGGGATGAGAGATACCCTAACTATTGATGACCAGGGAATTCCTAGAGGGTTCCATCAAAATAGCTCCCCAAAATATCTTCCTGAAACCCCATGAGAGGATTAGTGATCCTTTTTTTTTTTTTCCTTTGGCCACAATTCACTTTTACTCATCCAGGGAATTTTCTGGGCTTCAGCACGAATTTATTTCAAAGTGGATTAGTTATTATAATATAAAATCAGCCACATTTAAGCTCCGGTTTTTATCCTCCAAATTCAGGCAATTCAGATCTTCCCCTAATATGTTCCTTGATTCAGTAGACACAATTTCTGCTTTCTTTTTGGAAGGATTTTGCACCTGTTTTATGCCACATTATATTCTGCCTCTCATTGCAATTAGGTGATACTGTATTTCAGTGCCAGATTATAAACTCTGAAGACTTGTGCCCCTCCTGTTCTCATATAGTTTAGTACTGTATTCTGTAAGTGCAGGGGCAGAGCAAGTGTGTGGTGAATTGAATTAATCTGAGACAAATTGCTTTCCATAGCAATGTACATGGACCTTCAATACAGAAGCTACCTTGAAGAAGTTAAGTTAAACAAACTATTTTAAAAGATCTTAACCCTGACCATAGTTACTCCTCCTGTGATGGCCAATTTTATTTGTCAATGTGACAGCGACATAGATTGTCAGGCTATTTGGGTAAACTTCACACTTGTTGTGTCTGTGCGTTTATGAAAGAAGTTGGTATTTGAATCAGTAAACTGAGTAAAGCAGATTTCACTCTCCAGTGAGGGTGGGCATTGTCCATCCATTTGCTATAGACTGAATGTTTGTGCTCCCCGACCCCAATTAATATGTGGAAACCTATTTACTGATATTTTGAGGTAGGCCTTTGAGATTTGTGCCCTATAGAGATCTCTGAGGGCTCCCTTGCCTTCTGCCACGTAAGAAAACAATTAAAAGCAGCCATTTATGAACTAGGGAAAAGGTTGTCATCATACACCAAATCTACTAGAATACTGACCTTGTATTTGACAATGTCCAGAACTCTGAGAAATAAATTTCTGTTGCTTATAAGCTACCAAGTCTATGGTATTTTATTAGAGACGCCTAAATAGACTAAGACACCCTTGAAACACTGAATAGAACAAAAGGCAGAGTAAGGGAGAATGAGCTCTCTGTCGGACTGTCTTCCAGCTGGGACACTGGTTTCCTGCCTTCAGGCACAGGCTAGAACTATACCATCCCCCGTCCTGGGCCTCCAGCTGGCTGACTGCACATCTTGAGATTTCTCAGCCTTCGTAACCACAGGAACCAATTGTATATATCCAATTGGTTCTATTTCTTTGGGGAACCCAAATGAATACGCCCCCATAACTGTTTCATCAATCCAAGAATGAGATGCACAGGCCACATAGCCCCAGAGTCTCTTGTCTCCATTGTCAGACTAAAGAGTCCAAGACGAGATGAAATGACTCAGTCGTGATGTTCATCTCATAGACTGACCCTAGAGAAAAAAAATTGCCTCTTATATGAGGAACTAAGATGTATTGTAAGAAATACAATTGGATTTCCCACATGCCTCAGGGAGTATGTCCTTTATCTATCCTCCCATGATAAAATTAGAAAAAGAAGTTGATGAGTTTGAGCTGAGAGTAGCCTCATGAGCAACTAGAAGCCCAGTGAGGAGGGACAAAGAAGCATTAGCTTTATTGGAAAAGTGACAAGTGTTTTCAAGGCAGAGAAGTTTTGCCTTAGGGTTCCATCATACTAATCCATAAACCCAGACTATACATTGACTTAGCATTTCCAAAAAGTACAAGCCATGCCAGTATGGCATGTTGAAATAGAATCAAAGGGGACACAGATTCAGATTTACCATTTGCTGCATATGATTCTAATATGCTCTAGAGTGACACTAGTTCAACACAAACATCACATATATGCATGTAACTAAGGAAAAACAGACTTTTATGAAGAGCTAAAAGGTCATCAATATGTCTTTATTCTCTCTTGCCAAAACCACACGGTTTGTGTAAGTACCAATGCAAAGAATAGAGGGCAAGGTGTCATGAAAATTTTGGAATTATAATCATGAATTATCCCTCTGATTGTTGGCGCTCTGGCTGTCGTTTTCTCTACACAGCACCATAATGAAGTAGAATGCCATTATTGCCAAGTTTCTTGATCAATAAAGAATAACAAACTAAGGTAATTCACATTTTGTAAAAAAAAAAAAAAAAAAAAAAAAAAGGAGGTCTTTCAAGCCCCCAACATTGTTTATTTCACTGTGAATTTGGACTTTTTGTAATGTCAGGATAACTAGTTCATTTCCCAAACTCTTTTTCATTTTCAACTTTTTAGCACCACGAGGCAATTTTCACTCTTTGACCTACATCCAACAATGAGAACCCACTCAAAACCATTCTCCTCTCAAGGCAAAATGGACTTGGCTGTTAAAAAAAATATGGATATTAACCTACATTACAAATTGCCTTTTATAATTCAATGCTCTTTAATTGACTTGTTTTTTGTGTTTCTGGTTTTTGTTGTTGTTGTTGTGGTTTTTTTGCTAAACAAATATGAATCCCACATAGAGGGATTTGATTTGATCCACAATTCAATTCAGTGGGTGTTATGTACTGATGCATGTTCGCTTGCAGTGTGTACTGGCAAACATAAATGATGAGAGAGAAAAAAAGAATTTTCAAGCTGAAGATAAAAAGGACTTTCTTTCCAAGTTGATTACCTTATTCCTCCTTTCTTTGGAGTCATTTCCAGTCATTGCTGGGTGGGGTGATTAAAAAAATTGATTATTTAAATAGGGCTCTATCTTTAGAGGTTGCATTTAGGGCAAGATGAATATTGGATATCTTGGTAATGGAAGCTCTCCCCAAGGGCATTAGAGTTTTCCTTCAGAGCGGGATAAGTGCAGTGATAAATACTCTGAGTATCTATTGTCCACTATGATATCAAAAAATGTGAACAACTTGATACGGAAAGACGATAATTCGCATTTGCCACAAACTAATGCAGTTTCAGCCTTCTTCCCAGGTCCGGGTGCGTCAAATACTGCTAGAAGAGTATCACTATGGATCCAAATTGCCCCTTTCTTCTTTTACTTCCTTCATGGATTGTTATCTGGGAGAGAATCTCATGCATGTATAAAGAGAATACCTTATCAGAAATGGGAAACTGTTCAGAGAATCCAGAGGCTCAACTGTTCCCACATGTGCTCAGATTCTGAGTCATTCTGGTTCTCAGGAAATGGGCAAATCTCCTTTTCACAGCAATTTTCAGAGCCATTTGGGAGTGTCAGGGAGGCTAAAACTGCTATGAACATGCACAGGGAAGTTGCTGGCAGAGTAGACATGTGAACTTTCAATGGGAATAAAGGATGGATAAAGATAAAGACAAAGATAAAAAGAAAGAACTAATCTGTATTGTACATGCCATTTATCCTCTTTCTTGGGTTGGCAGATAATTTTCTTCCAAGTACAAGGGAAATAATATATTGAAACATTGTCAAGCATATTTATTAACATATTCATATGCAATCTGAGTCATTCACAACGATTTTCCTTTTTCCAGGCACGGGCAAATGTAGATAATCAATGTTACCAGTGACTACAAATAGTGTTCTTAAAAGACTGTCTTCCCTTTTCAACAGACAGATTGTCAAACTACCAAACAGGAATGTTCAATGTTCCAGAAATAGTGCTTACTTGACTAATTGCAGATTAACACTTTCTAGGCATCAGTGATATTAGAAAGCTTCAAGCTGTAGTAATTTCTTTCCCTTAAAGACAAAGCAGTACAATAGCCCAGGGCCTATCAAAGACGTCACCTGTGTGCATAAAACTTAACAGCTACTTTTTCTTTCTTCATGAAAACCCAGGATTCTTAGTATTAAGCAGATGTTTGGGGAATAAAGAGCATAATTATTGTTTCTTTAAAAGAAAACAGAAGGAAATTTGAGCAGTAAGAATATATACACAGAGAGAGATAATAAAATAATTCAAGGAGAATTAGAAGGGTGATGGTATATAAAAGTATACAAATATTAAGAATCTAGTAATTCATAAATAATGAAGGCAATATGGGGATCCTGACTAGAGCACAGAGCAGAGCATTTAAAAGCTTCTGCTCTTTTTCTCAGATTGAATACTCCTCTTCTCAGAAACCACTATGCAGTTCTGGTACTTTTCCCCATACTGTGAGACACTCATCATTCCTTATTTATAGAGAGCTAAGTTGTAGGATTTGAGATGCCTCTGCATCCGAGAGCTAAAACTTCTGGGGATTACTGATCAATTCCAATAGTTCTAATACTTTTTGAAACCACCTTCCCAGCATTAGTTTGATACAAAACTCCAAGGGGTTCTTTTGTGAGAAGGATAGAGCTTGAAAGACGGGGGAGTTTAGTTTTCCACCTGTGGGAAAATTCTGTAATGCAAGGTGATGTCTGAGCTGAGAAAAACTGAGGAAAAAATATAAACTATCAGAAATTTATTTTTTTTACCTTTTTAATTTCAATTTCGGGTAATATCCAGTGCTTTATTAGTTTCAGACGTATGATATAGTGATTCAACAATTCCATACATCATCACCTGGTGTTCATCACGACAAGTGCACTCTTTAATCTCCATCACTTATTTCATCCATCCCTCCATCCCCCTCCTTTCTGGTAACCATAATTTTGCTCATCAGAGATTTATTTTTATGGTGCAGAATTCCTTAGTGCTGAAGAGCCTGAGTGTTATGATCAGACAGCCTGGGCTTCAGGTCATGGCTCTGCCATTTATTATCCCTGTGACCTCAAGCAAGTTATATACTGTCTCAGATTTCTCTTCTATTAAAATGGAAATAATAATTCATGAGGGGTTTTGTAAAGGTTATGTAAAGTGATTAGGACCCTGTCATATGTTAAATGCCCAACAGTGGTGATTATAACAGTAATTACTTTTATAATAACATTAATAATTACCAATATTTTCAAGAACTTTAAGGAATTCTGTGGATGTTCGACACATATACTGGCCCAGAATGACGCCTGGGACAGTACTTAAAAGAACGTTTGACTTGGAAATTACTATCTCCCGAATTCTGATAAAGTTTTTCTCCTTACCATCTATTTCCTGACTGTGCTGAGCAGATACTTGATGACTGCCGAAGATGCTGTTTCTTGAATAACAGAAAAACCTGAAGACTGATAATGAACTTACTTAGTTTACCCAGTTTCCTTCTGAATTTTCCTTTCTCCTGGGCTCAGGGCCCTGATTTCCTCAGGGCACATGCTTAATTGTAAAAGAATCCCCAACCTCTATTGAGCAGCATAATCACAACCCAATAATTGGAAATGAACTCAATCACAAGTAGGACTCATTGAGTTCCTGTTGGGTCCCAGACACTTATCCTAGGTGGTGATGATGCACCAAAAGCAAAAAATAAGCCTTCCCTCCCTTAGGTACCTTACAAAGAATAATTGCGATTTTCATAGGGAGCTTCTTTATCTTTATCAACTAAGATCAAATATGTTCAGAATATGAAGATTTCTAATTCATTTCTCATTATTTCCTCTCTGGCATGACATGTGTTCACTTTCAGTATATCTCTAATGATCATCTTTCTGATGCTTTCTCAAGGATGAAGTTAACAGATAGAACTGAGTGCTGAGAGATACAAGAACCAAGAAAGGAAAAAAAAAAAACTATACGGAATAACAAATCACAATCACAATTTTCACCTAATCCAACACCTAACTGAAAAGGTGTACTCTCTATCACATGGATGATTGAATTTTGCACAGAATTAAATTATGAGGAGTAAGAGAGGAGATAAAGAATCAGAAAATATAAATCCTTCTCTCAAGAAACTTGGAGGAAGTGTTTTGGAATCAATAATGGAAAAAAAACACATGAGCACATTCAAAAGGATAAAGTTTTTGTGAAATAATAAAAGGAAATGGATCTATGTCAAGTATGTGTCTGTTTATGTTACCTGTTTGATAACTTTCTCTCCATCAAAAAAGTTAATGTCCTTAAAGTCAGGCCCTCCAACTATCACAACGTTCTTAACATCAATTTAGTTCGATCAAAGAGTTACGTCAAAACATTGTTGGGAAAGTTAGCAACCAGAGAATAACAATAGAATAAATATAATTTTGGGGAAAACACTACATATGCTAATATAATGTATTTGGTGGATTGAAGGAAAGTTGATATGTAGAAAAAGTTAGATGTGATGAATAGGCAACAATCACTGAGAAAGATTAAAGTGCTCCTATAATAGAATCAGAAATAATAAAGTAACTGGTAATAAGCTTAAGAAGAAATATATAGTCTGTATATTAAGAAATATGTATAATGCTATTAAAAGACACAAAAACCTGCACAAATGCTAAGATAAACCACGGTGTGTAGAGGATGGTTCACACAATACAGTTTCCCTATTAAATCTTACATAAATGAATCCAAAGAAATATACCAACAAAATTTCTTTTTATAAAATAACAAGCTTCCTCTACCCATTATACAAATACATGAGTAAATAAGAAAGAAGAGATGGGCAAATTCTGAACTTGAAGAATATTGAGAGAAAAACTTAATTCACAGTCATGAAAATTTCCTTGAAAGCAGAAATGATTCAAATGAAATGTCATCATTTGAAAAATTAGCCAACAGAACAATGGCACAAAACAAGACGTCCAAGAAATATATCAAAGCACACATGGGAATTCAGTATGTGATAGTGATGAGATTTCAAATCAGTGACAGAGCAGATGGATGATTCAAAATGGTTTTGGGAAAAGTAGTAACCATCAGCAGTAACGATTGAATTTCTATATCATATCTCACACCAAAATTATTTCCAGAAAGAAAAAAAAAGCCAGCATAATGGATGAGAATAATATGTAGAAAAATTTAACACTTTTGAGTGAGGAAGCTGTTGACATATACAAAAGATAATAATCCAGATTCCATAAATGAAAAGACTTATACATTCAACTCTATCAAAATGGGAAAAAATTCTGCAAAGCATAAATATTACATAAACAATATTAAAAACTGAAATGTGCAGCTCATATCACAATGCTTTGATACATGGAGAGTCCACTGATATCAAGAATAAAATGGTCTAAAATTAAAGAGAAAAATGGGCAACAAATGTGAACTGACAGTTCAGAGGAAAGGTTAAGCAATGGATTTTAAAAATATGAAAAGCTACTCATCCTTCTTCATAAAAAGACAGATGCAAACATAAGCTATAATGAAATGTGATTTTCATCTATCAAATTATCAAAACTTGAAAAGACTGTAAGCCCAGTATTGACAATGGTTTTGGAATGACTAGTCTCACTCAATGCTGGTGGAATGCCATATAATTCAAGCATTAGTTGCTATATCAAAAAAAAAAAAAAAAAAAAAAAAAAGGAAATATCTGAAATACCCATCAATGTATGGATAAATATATGTGTATATCCGTGATGGTACATCCATTCAATGCAACATTCAATGTTGGAATAACATAACGGTACACTTCCACATGTATTGATTGGATAGGCTCCTCAATTCTTACTGATCAGTGCTAAAAATCAAGGGCAGTAGAATGTGTATTATATATTTAGATTATATAAGAAACTGAAAACAACAGGTGCCTCAGGGAAGTGAAACCTGATAGCTAATTCAGGAGTGAAAATGAGACATTTTCTAACTTGCAACTTTTTAATTCTATACCATTTGAATGTATTGCCTGCCAACAGTATTTTTAAAAATATTCATCTGAGCAAAAATAAAAGTATCAAAACATGTTTAGTAACATATATAGATTGATGAAATATGTAAATCTTCAGTCTCTCCCAGAACCTCCATTAAAAATGAATGATTTGTTTTCAGAAGCATAAACCCACATACATACATAGAATGAATGAGAGAGGATAATTTGGTCATTGGGAGATACCAATAAAATGTTGCAAACTGGAGAACAGATAAAGAAATGGTTAGAAAATAATTCAAAGCTGAAATTCAAGCCTCTACAAGATAGAGGTAAACTTAAAATCTACACCCAAAACTCTGAAATGGATCAAAATGTGTAGAAGATCTATAGACAAGGACATATGGGTGTCCTTAGACATGGGTGTTCTTAGAAATGAAATCTGTCCAAGGATTATGAGGTGCTTATGGAAAGCTTCTAAAATGGAAGAAAACAAAGCAAGCTACAAAATAAGGGAACTTTAAAAAAAAAGAGAGAGAGAGAGACAATGCCTGGAGCAGAAAAAATATATGAAAATACTATAATTAATATTCAGAAAGAAATAAAAATATCTCATCAACTGAAGAACACAATGTTTTTTGAAAAAGCATTAGTATAATAAGAATAAGCTGTTAGAAATTAAAAATAGGACAGCAAAAATTTTTAAAAAGACAATAGACATTGGGAAAATAAGTTTAAAAAGCTTTGTAAAAAAATGATATAGGAGATACAAAAGGAGATATGAATTTGGAGACAAAGACATGCAAATTAAAGAATAAGCCCAGAATGTGATCAAGAAGGGCACTAGAAAAGTTTGGAAAATTGAGAGGAAAAATTCCACCTCAAACAAACACATAAATAGAATTTTCCATATTTGCAAGGTCATAAAGGTGCAAACAGAAAGGACCTACAGTAAGCTCACTAAAATAAATAAAAAGTGACCTATGTCAGGTTCCACCGCTAGAGATCTTAGAAAAGTGAGGGTAACAGCTTCTAAACGTTTGCAGAAAAAAAATGTATTTTCAGCTCAGCAAACATCAACACCAGAAGTTGGATCACTTTGAAGCACTGCTTTCAAAATTCTGAGGGAAAATGATCTGTGTTCCATAATAGCATACCCAGTAAAAAGCAACAACCAAATGTGAGCCGAGATTTAAAATAATCTCAGGCAGTGTCTCCAAAAAGTTTTCCTGAACGTCTATCCTGCTGATAGAGCTTTGCCAACCAGGCACTGCTCATCTCTGGGTGTCACCATCCACACAGACTTCGGGGTGTATGGAACTTCTGGATTTCTATATCAAGGTGATTCTGTTTACATTCATCCTTTGTGATGAAGTTACTGGAGAACAGGCTCAACAAAATAAAGCATTCACCCAAGAAAGAGAAAAAAGAACGAGGATCTAGGAAAAATGAGTCCCACCTGGCAGAGAGCAAAAAGAATTTCTGGGATTGTGATTAAGGGGACTTCAAAGTCTGGAATACCTGTTGTCCTTGAGAAGAAGACAAGTTCAATTTCAGCAGGGAGATAGAAGTCAAAGTTGCTTTTTTTTTTCTACAAGGAAAAATATTCAATTTGTTGACTTCCAAATGTATTTTATCATTTTGTGACAAGTTTTACAAGTACAGAGGAGAATTTGGTATTACATTAGCAATGGGGACATTGAAGACGAAGAAAATGAATAATGGAAGCAATTATTAACTTGGGAGAAAATAAAAAAGATCACAAGTGAAAAAGTGCACATTGTGTAGTTTTACTTTGAAGAATATTTATGGCATAATCATAATTTAATGCTGGATATTAATTAAACACAAAGTAATATATTAAGAAAAAGAGTAGAGGGGAAGTATGGTTAAAGTCATAATGTATGTGTAAATGCTAAGTCCTTCACACCCACAGTAGGAAATCAAGAGGAAAATATCCAAAATTGAATATCAAAATGTATTATTTATAAGCATGTTGTTTGAAAATGTGAAAGTAAATATCCAGGAAAGAGCTAAAAGACTTGAAAGCGATTGGCTTTGAGAAGTGGAAACCACAGTTCAGTTCATGATCTCAAGGTTCCTGACACGCAGTGCCTGCTTGTAATTATCTCTCTCTCTCTCAAAATAAACAAACAAAATTAAAAAAAAAAAATGGAAACCAGTAGTGAGGAGGAGTGAAAAAAGTTTTTGTACATATATTATTTTGATGCAAATAAAATTTCAATTAAACAAATGGCAAAATGTGTATCGTCAGTATCTCGTTTTTCTCACGTAGCAAGTGCAGTCATTTTGTTGTCTTCGTTTTCTGCGCAAGTTTTAATAACCTTTTAAATGGAAGGGTCAAACATTGTAGACACAAGCTACCACTTACAGACGCACAAAGAAGAGCTTAATGGTGGCACATGACTTGATTGTGATTGTGGCATTTTAACTTTACAGCCGGCCTAGTGTTTACCTCCAGAGCAACCGTCAACACTGTATCATCACAGAAAACAGTTTAAAATCATTTCCTCCAATACACCCAGGGCCCCTTGCCTCATCTACATGTCCATTGCCTTCTGTCTCGGTTAACTTTGGTTTCACTAACAAAACAACCACAAAACTTAGTGGTTTAAAACACAAATAAATTTGTTTGCCCGTGAGTCTGGTCCCAGCTGGGCTATTCTTCTGCTCCTCTTGCCTGGGGTCACTCACATGACCGCTGGCATCCGGCAGCTCATCTGGGACTCTGAGGACCAAGTTGGCCGTCATAGTCCCGAGGGGTGTCACTGTCTTTCTGCAGGACCCCTTTTGTAGCCCGGTCTCTTATCCTCGAGTTGGCTGGCCTGGGGTTCGGCACACGGTAGCTTCAGTTTTTCAAGAGGATTAGGACCAAAGCTGTAAAGGCTTTTTGAGGGTTAGACTCAGAGCCACCGCAATATCACTTCGCCACATTCTGTTCATCAAAGCAAGGTTCAAGGCCAGCCTAGATTCAAGGGCATAAAAAATAGCCTCCATGGGTTTTTTGTTGTTGTCTCTCACGGTCTGAGCCGAAATCGAGTCGAGCCAGAGGCTCAACTGACCGAGCCACCCACGTGCCGCGGTATCCATGTTTTGAGGGGAGAAGTGGAAACTATTTTGTGGTCACATTTAATCCACGACATATCCCAGAACTGACTCCAATCTTACTCAGTTTGCAAGTAAGAGAATTTAAAGTGACACCTTGTTGGTTTGTATTTGGAGGTCTGGACTAGTTCACACTCTCATCTGTTCGTATCTCGTGGCCTCTCTCCACCCCCGTATATTCACCCCTGCCTTAGGGCACGTTATCCTTTACAAGGTTTTATATCTGTTTTCCTCACAATAGGGCAAGTTTTCTTTGAAGGAGAACTCATGTAACGTTCGCTCTCCCATCCTGCAAGTCATTTTGCTCGGCAGAACGTACAAAAAATAATGGGGGCAGGTGGGTGGAGGTAATTTTCAAAAAAAAATCCCTTAACACCATTAAAATGAGTGAAAATGGAGTAAGAGAATAACATAGCAACAGTATTAGGAGATTGAGTTTGAAGTTTTCTAAATAAGATGCTTGAGGATTTGTGATAAAAATAGTGATTTAAAAATCAGGCAAGGAAAACAAAGAAAATAACAAAATGTCAACTGTCAGCTAATTATAGACCAGAAAATCGGTTTGGTGTTTACAACTATTAAATGGGGGAAAATCCAGCTACTTTTTGGCTTTTAATTATTATAAAGTCATCATTTTTATTGGTTTTTATTTGTCTTTGTGGCAACTGGAAAGCAGCTGGCATTTGGCAGGGAAAAAAAAACTGTAACCCCATAGAACTTTCAGCAAAAAGAGATACAAATTGCTGCATTTGATTAAACTATTGTGTAAAAATGTATTATTATTCTCATTAAGTAGTTCTGACCATAAATGTTAGGGAAACTCACGGTAGTAAAGGGCCGATGAATCATAGACTGAGGTCCAGAGTATAAAATTAAAGGATATTAAAGAATAGCAAATTTAAGCCGAAGGTTTTATTGGATAATGTGGGAGCAGGAAATGGAATTGAAAGGAGCCCTTTACTAAGAGCTAAAATATTGAATTATTTAGAGTAGTGCACAGGGACATAGCTGGGACCGATGGAATGAAACAAGGAAAATGAAAATTTTGTCTATCAGAGAAATGTCACTAACATTGGAGATATAATGAAACTGTCTCCCGGGAGACCTGCTTCGTCTAACATAGAACTTTTCAATCTTAAAGGCCAAAATCTCATCTGACCCTGTAGCATCCCAGCCTCCCGTACCTATGCATCACCATGGCAGAATGAATTATGTTTCCAAGCCGTAAAGACACTAGTGCTTAATGAGTTATTTTGTCTGTCACAAATGAATTATTCCAACAACCCACGTGATCACAATACCCATAGCCATCACCAGCAACAATGAAGAACAATCCCACTGAGATTATTACCAAGGTTATTCGTAGACCCTCTGACTTACCATATGAGTATGTGTGAGGGGGAATCTCTTCTGAGTTTATTGTCATCCTATAAATCCTCTTCTAGGAAAAAAATAGTTTCTGTCCTTCAAAGTGTACCCGTCTCTCTACCCACAAAATGGGTCAATGACGATGTCAGCTCCATACCTACAGAAGAAAAACAAAAACACACAAAGAAAATCACAAGATGTTGAGTACCTTTGTGACATTTATGAAATTATATAAGTTTCTCTACAAAAGAGAGAAAACACAGGCCCACAATTCCTAACTAGAAATCCCTGGGGCCAGATTGGTTTAGGAATTCAGAATGTTCAAGTTTGGAAAGGTAATACAGTACATCTACCTGAAACCTCTCCAAGAGGCCAATAATCAGAATGTGAAACATTTGACTGCTCATATACTAAGTGGGAATGACCGCAGGTTTTACAACCAGATTGATTCACATGAGGTCAGGTTTTGCCATGAAAGAGTTTATAAAAAAACACCCAACAACACTTGTTTTCCCTGCTTTGGGAGTTAAGAACCACAGGTTTGAGGTTGTATACCCACACCTGCTATGTTTAGTATATAAACAAATCTGAATACCAAGAGAAAATGAATGTTCTCATGTCTCTGGACGTAGCACTTATAATTGCATTTGCATACACAACTTAATGAAGTAGCTTCCATTTTTCAGTTAGACCAAAAATAATCATATTTTAACAAAGAAAAACAAACGATGACAAAGTGAAGAAATCGATATGATAAAATATGATCAATATGTAAAGTATGATCTTACAATATTTCAATGTGCCATATAGGAAGCAAAACTAAGACACATTTTTAAAGTTGAAGTCCCATGAATAAGTCACATATGTTATTTGAAAAGTTCATGCTTAATTTTTAATTTTCTTGACTACTTTTGTTTGCTTCGTTACATGTGATCAACAAATATATATTTTTTTTTAATTTTCATTTTTAAGACATGGAGATGGCTGCCTGACCTTATGGGACAGTTCTAAAAGGAGCGTGGAGTTAAGATAAGAGCTCATCCACAAAAATAAGTTGAAGCTAATATTGTAATTGCAAGCAAGATATTTGCTAATGACCTTTCCACAGGGCTTAACCACAAAAACAAAATGGCAGGCACAAGTATTCAGAGAATGTGTCCTTTTTTATTGTGCAAAGACATTAACTCTTTAATGAAATTCTGATTATATTAAAACTCAGTTAATTAATGTAAGATGTAAAAAAGAATCTTATTGTAAACAAAAGATGCACACTCCCATATTACCAAGGAAATATCCTTTTTTTCTAGAAATGTATATTTCTCATTCTTCCCCAGGCTATAGATTTGAGCTAAGTATAATCATTAGATTCTTGGAAACCAAAGCTGATCTTAACAGGGCTAGGAACCAGATATACAGCAAATTTTGTGGATTGACGCTTTTGGGGACAGGACTTAACAAGTTTTATTTTGTCTTACGTTGCCTTGAAAGCATTAAATACACTGTATTGCTAGTCTTATTAAGCCATTATGAAGAAGGAACATTTCTATTTTTTTCACTCCCACCAAGTTTGATTATCAGAAACTTTTGAAATAATTCTGCTAGTACAAATATGTAAATCCCAAAAAAGGCCTAAGTTCTAGAAGTTTTAAGGTTTCATGGAGCTGTGAGGTCTAGCCAAAGAAAGCAGATCTTCCTGTAGGTAAGTGTGCTGTGAAAAGTCTAGGTTTGACTTTCAACATTTATTTCTTTGAGATGCCAGGGTGACTCAGCCCTTAAGCATCTGACTTTGGCTCAGGTCAGGCTCTCACGGCTCATGAGTTAGAGTCCCACATTGGGTGAGCTTGAGCCTCACTTCCGGGTAAAAACCAAGAGCCTCGCTTCTCTCTGTCTCTTTCTCTCTCTCTCACCCTCTGCCCTTCCTTGGATTCTCTCTCTCACTCTGCCCCTCGCTGACTTGCTCCCTCTCTCTCTCTCTCTCAAAAAAAAATACTTTCTTTGTATGTTATCCTGATTTACAACAAATTTATATACCGGATACTATAGAAAATAAATATAAGAAAGTATTAATTTTATTTACCAAATCTTATGTATACCCATGTTGAGTTTATTTGTACATTTTCTTCAGCAAACATAACTTTACAAATAATTTTCACCCTTTCTCCCAAACCAGTGTGTGTTGGGGCCATGGTCAATCACATTCTTAGTGAAGAGAGTGGGAGTAACGTCTGGAGGGGGAAAATTAAAAATAATACTAATATTTCATGAACAAAATCTGTGGATTATCACATGATATTATGAGTTAACTTATTCTTTCCACTTTACATGAGAATGCTACATCTGTAGATTATAAATTCAAAGGTAAAATAGTAAGATCCACGGTATATAGTGAGGAAAAGGTATAAACATACATTTTCCACCTCCATATACTGCCCCTGGAAAATTCCTGTAACACAAAAGCAAGCTAAGCAACCCATATATTGGAAGATAAATATGTTGCCATTCTATCAAAAATGGCATTTTGATATTCTGATTATTTGTTGTTTTGATTATCTGCACTACTTATTCCTTTATATCATTAAAACTGAACTCGGTGATCTTTATTTAAAAAAACAAAAAGCAAAAAAACAAAAAAAACAACTTTATTTTGCATAGATCCTGCACAGATTAAAGTTAAAGCCACAAGGTGGGCTTCCTTGCATCAGAGAATTCAAGATCATTATATAGGAAAGTTTAATTCTGGCACTTGTTCAATTATTTGTATGGTTATGCAACTGTATTTATATGGGATTTTGCTTGTATTCATGATTTTATTTGGAATTCTTTACCATCTATTTGGGTTTTCAAGGATCCCCATGGCTCATGGATTAGTTTTTTTTTTTTTTTTTAAGGATTCAAGATATTACTTACATACCTGTTATAGGTTGAATTGTGTCCTCCAAAAATTCGTATGGTGGTCTTAACTCCTTCACTACCTCAGATTGTAAAACTATTTGGAAATAGTTTTGATGTCGATGTAATTAGATAATATGAAGTCATGATGGAGTAGGATAGATTCTTAACCCAATATGACAAAAGGGGGAAATTTGGACACAAATAAACAGACAGGGAAAACACTATGTTAATATGAACACAGAGATCTTGGTGTCTCATCTATTAGCCAAAGAATGCTAAAAATTCCAGCAAATCACCAGAAGCTAGAAGACAGGCATGGAACAGATTCTCTATCACAGCCCTCAGAAGGAACCAGCCTTGCCACTGTTCTGACCTTGGACTTCTAGCTTCCAGAACTATGAGACAATAAACCTCTATTGTTTAAGCTACCCAATTTGTCGTATTTTGTTATGTCAGGCCTAGAAAACTAATACAAAATCCAAATAATTATTTCCTAGGAATTCACT
>NW_026526810.1:121767160-121779660 GCF_024362965.1 Panthera pardus | reverse complement strand
TCCATGAATACAGTATGTCTTCATTTATTGGCTCTTTCTCTAGTTTCTTTCATCAATGTTTTATAGCTTTCAGTGTATAACTCTTTGCCACCTTGGATAAATTTATCCCTAGGCATTTTTTAATAATATTATAAATGAGGTTGGTTCCTAATTTCTTTATAAAATTGCTCATTGTTAGTGACAGAAATGCAACTGATTTGTATATGTTGGTTTTGTGTCCTACAACTTTACTAAGTTTGCGTGTGTGCTTGTGTGTATGTGTGTGTGTGTGTGTGTGTGTGTGTGTGTGTGTAATATTAAGGGTTTCCCACATATAAGATCATATTATATGTTAATACTGTGTTGAATGTAAGTTGTGAGGGTGGCATTGTTGTCTTCTTCCTGATTTCAGAGGAACAATTCTTCAATATGGAGTATGATGCTAGATGTGGGTGTTTCATTAATGGCTATTCCTATGCTGACCTAAATTCATTCTACTACTAGTTTGTTGAATGTTTTTTCATGAAGAAATTTTGAAGTTTGTTATTTTTTAAAATCAATTGGGATAACCATGTGATATTTATCTTTCATTCTGTTAATATGATATATTACATAAATTGAGTTATACATGTTGAACGATCCTTGCATCCCAGGAATAAATCCCACTTGGTCATGATGTATGCTTCCTTTACATGCTGTTTAATTCAGTTTGCTAGTATTTTGTTGAAAATTTCACATCAAAACTCATCAAGGATGTTGACATGTAATTGTATTTTCTTGTAGTGGCTCTATCTTGTCTTGCTATCAGGGTAATGATGGCCTCAAAAAGTGAATTTTGAAGTGTTTCCTCCTCTGTATATTTTGGAAGTTTGAAAAGTATTGGCATAAATTCTTCTTGAAATGTTAAGTGGAATTTACTGCTGAAGTCATCTGGTCCTGGAGTTTTATTTGGAGGCTTTGATTACTAATTAAATATTCTCACTTATAAATATGTTAAGATTTTCTATTTTCTTTATGATTCAGTGACAGTAAGTTGCATGTTTCTAGAAATTGATTTCTTCTAAGTTCTCCAGTTTGTTGGTGTATAATTGTTCAAAGTAGTCTGTATGATCCCTTGCATTTATGAGGCATAAGTTGTAATGCCTCCTCTTTTATTTCTGATTTTATGTATTTGAGAACTCTCCTTTTTTTCTGGCTTAGCTAAAAGTTTACCAGTTTTGCTAATATTTTTCAAAAAACCAACTCTTAGATTTATTTTTTCTATTTTTAAAAATTCTCTATTTTGTTTACTATGGCTCTGATATTTATTATCTTCCCCCTTTTTGCTCTCTTATATAATTATATTATATTATATTATAATTATAGAATACTCCATTTATATACTGAAGAATACAGATTCTCTTCAAGTGAACACAGGATATTACCTAAATGGATATTCACCAAAATGTCCATATGGTGGTCACACAGACCATATTCTGTGTAACAAAGCATACATTATTAGGTTCAGAAATTTAAAATAATTGAAAGTATCCAAATATAGTCTATCATAATGGATTAAATGAGAGAGAGAGAGAAAGAAAGAGAGAGAGACTAATAATACTGCTACTAATATGATGCAGACAATAAATGGTTAGGACGTCCCAGAAAAGTGTGAATAATGAGTTTTGAAGTTGTTGAAAAAGCTTTTCTGGAGGATATAGAATTTATTCTGATCTTTATAATTTTGCATATTTTAGATTAAATGCTCTCTCTCTCTTCTTTCTATTCCAATGCATCATTCATTTTTGTACTATCATTATGAAATCTCAAATTCAGCCATGTAATTTTCTTGCCTATAAGTGCTTGATAGTGCCCTGCTTTCAGATCCATTTATTCCTAGTTCCTTAGTATAGTAAACAATACATTTCAGAAACCCTTCCTGAGCCAAATTTACCTCTATAATATCTCTCCAATGTGGGGACAATATTTTCTCACCAGGGTCTTGACCAGCCATATACAATTCAAGTCCTAAGTGATGATTACACAATACAAACCACCTGGATATAGTTTGAACTCAGAAGAACCAGAAGGAAAGGACAAATGTTGGCCAATGAGACCAAGAAAGAGTCTTCAAAAGACCAAGTGAAAGTAGATCGAATAAAAACTTTAGGAAGGAGATAAATCCAAGATTGGAGACTAGAAAGAGACAAAATTAAGAATGAATCTCAGGAAAGAATAATAAAGAGATGGGAAAAGATGATGCCAAGAATGGGGATAAAATATTCAGAGTTTTGCAGAGAATGGGGGACAACTGACAATCGGCCTACTGCTTCAGATCTCGGGGAAACAAATTTAACTCAGTATAAATATCTTATAGTACATCTCCCCAACACATATTTTAAACTGCCAAGTCATAAAGTGATAACCCAAAGAGAAAATACCTAAACAATGTCAACCTTCAATCTTCAGAGATAGATAGATAGATAAATTATTTAAAGACAATTAAAAAAATATTATATATTAAATAAAAGCATAATTAGCTGCCAAAAATTTAAAACTGGAATAGTTTATATTAAAACTCCATACGTTGGGGAGCCTGGGTGGCTCAGTCGGTTAAGCCGCCAACTTTGGCTCAGGTCATGATCTCAGTTTGTGGGTTCAAGCCCAGCATCAGGCTCTGTGCTGACAGCTCAGAGCCTGGGTCGCACTTTGGATTCTGTCTTCCTCTTTCTCTGCCCCTGTCCAGCTCACTCTCTCTTTCTCTCTTTCAAAAATAAAATAAACATTAAAAAAAACCTCCATACTTTTTTGCAGTTTCTAGTAAACTTAAAAAAAAAATCTATGTTTCCAAGTCATTATTCCAACATTGCAACAATTAGCTGAGGTTGACTATCAGAAGCTTCTTTCATAGATTTGATTACACAAATCCTTTACATATACTCTCTATAAATCGTCCTTTGCCATATGCTACCATCTAACTGGTTTGCTTTTAATACTTTTTTAATAAAATTTTTTAAATTAAAAATTATTTACTACTGAGAGACAGAAAGAGAGAGTGGGGGAGGGGCAGAAAGAGAGAGAATCAAAGAATCTGAAGCAGGCTAACTGTACAGAGCCTGCTTGGGATTCTCTTTGTCTCCCTTTCTCTCTGCCCTTCTGTGAGCGCTCTCTCTCTCCCTCTCTTAAAATAAATAAACTTAAAAAAAAAAAGACGTAAAACTTAAAAAAAATCTGTGCTCCAGTAATAGGTGAGAGAGAGGCCACATAATACGATATGTATTGTAAATATTGCATGTCTGTGTGTGTGTAGATACAAACTTACAATATACAAACACACATGCATGTTTATATATGAACATACACACATATGCATGTATATGTGTGGTTAATAGTTAATTATTTAATTAGGTAAATTTTTCAGTGCCATAAAAAAATACATACAACAGAAGCAGAGGCAGTAGGAGAGAACTGTAAAATTTGGGTATTATTTCCCACTATGCCAGATGAGATACAATCATAAACATAAGAGACAATTTTCCATATATTCACTAGAGAAAAATATTGTTCTAACAGTACTTTTTTACTCATATACAATAGAGATATTAATTTATATCACCATATCATATAAAAGGAAGAATCTGTCTTTAAAATATTTGTGAATACCCTTCCATCTGTAAACTAATACTTTTGAATTTTGAATTTTGAATTGAAAAATGGTTAGTTCTCAGATTTGAAAAAAATATTTTTAGGCATTTTAATGTATTCATATTCGGAAAGCTAAATAAAAGTTTATTTCAAAATTTCTATTCATATTTTTTAAATTTTTTTTTAACGTTTATTTATTTTTGAGACAGAGAGAGACAGAGCGTGTACAGGGGAGGGGCAGAGAGAGAGGGAGACAGAGAATCCGAAACAGGCTCCAGGCTCTGAGCTGTCAGCACAGAGCCCGACACGGGGCTCGAACTCACAGACTGCGAGATCATGACCTGAGCCGAAGTCGGACACTTAACCGACCGAGCCACCCAGGCGCCCCTCTATTCATATTTTTTAAAATTTTTAATGTTTATTTATTTTTGAGAGAGAGAGAGAGAGAGAGCATGAGCAGGGGAGGAGCAGAAAGAGGGAGACACAGAATCTGAAGCAGGCTCCAGGCTCCAAGCGGTCAGCACAGACCTGGACGCCGGGCTCGAACTCAGGAACCGTGAGATCATGACCTATGTACACGTGCTTAAGCAGAGTAAGGCAGGCAAATAAGAAGCAGGTGTAGGTAGTTCTGTATGCACAGAAGTAGGAAACAGAGGGAGACAGCATCATATTTTTCTCTGGGAAGTAAGAAATAAGATGGTTTTTCTGTTGGGGGCTGGAAGGCTTTGCTGGGTTCCAGTTATGAAAAATGTGGCTAAGAACTAACACCTTAAATGCTGTAAAGAAATCATTGAAAAGAAACTCGGAGTAATATTTACTACAAGTGTTTATGACTGGAAAGGGATTTTGATAACAAAAGTAAGATGCCTAAAGGAGTATGAATTTAGTAAAGCAATGAACTGGAACTTTTACTGATGTCCAGAAACAACCACAGCCAAGAAAGCAGGTTGTACTCGGAGAGTGTGATGCCTGAATTAGTGAATTCATAGTAGAAATATTCTACATTTGTAACAAAATTCAGAATATGAAGGTAGGGATGTGAGGGGAGGCTGAGGACAAGGTCTTTAGAGATGGGAGGACATTCATGATGGAGAGTCCCTGTTTACACTGATGTCACCAAGGATGAAAATAAGGGGACTTGAAGATAGATAAAGTTAGTGATCAAGTCACCAAAATGTTTGACAAATAATAAGCAGTATATTGGATTTTTCTGTTCATGATTGCAGTAAGAAGGCAGTGAGGAATGCATAGTGAAAAATAACGGATCTGAAACGAGTTGGAGTGTGTGTGTATCTGTGTGTGTAAGTTTTATAAGAGAGTGGAGGAATTATTGCTGGAGTATAGAAACAATGCCTCAGTATCCAGGAGTACGAGTGTGGGAAAGTAAGCAGCTAGCATCCAGCAAGGAAGCAAAAGTGGTACCTTCAGCTGAGAGTCAAGTTTCAATTATAGCAGAGAATTGAAGAAGTTGAAGATTGGGCTTTTTGGTGATTACATATGGATAGTCCTTGAGAGTCTGGTGGGTAAGTTCCAGAGGTGAGGGTGTGGTAGAGAGCTGGGCCCAGGAAAAGGAAGCGACGACACTAGGGATAATAGTACAATACAGGATAAAAAGTTGTGAAGCCGT
Source organism: Panthera pardus (assembly GCF_024362965.1). Lineage (NCBI taxonomy): Eukaryota > Metazoa > Chordata > Mammalia > Carnivora > Felidae > Panthera > Panthera pardus. The sequence continues at coordinate 121,774,430 of NW_026526810.1, read as the reverse complement.
ACACATGAGGTATTGACCAATTTAAACAGAAAACAGAACAATGATGGATGGAGAACCCCCTTAGCAGCGTGATATCTGGGCATATAATCTGATAGTTTGACTCGGAAGGAATTACTATTGTCCCAATAGTTTCCAACTCTGTCTACGTGACATACGACCGGGGTGAAGGTGGTTAGAGAAACCACCACCATAATAAACTTATACATTGTCATTTTATTTATGTATTAGTCCTCTCTAAGTCTTTTTAGTGTGAATCATTATAAGAGTATAATAAGTTTTTAATATATTAACACAATTGATTTTCTGCGTCTGCAGATCTAATGTCCGGTCTTTAAATCAGTATGTTTTCATCAAGGTCACTATATTTATGGGATGCAGAGCCTTGTAGCCAGACAGCCTAATTTAGGGTGAAACAATAATATTATTTTGTTATACCTTTTCAACTGCAACACATATATGAACACAGATTTATACCATATATGAAGAAAAATAATTAACCCATTATTCAGCATCATAATGAGACAGGTTATTCCCACTCTCCACCAAGAGCTTATATCTTAATTTTCTGAATTGTTAAAATGTACCCAAACAATTGCCTATCTTTCACACAACTGTATATCCTGCCAACTATCATTAATCTTTCTAAAGTAGAACTCAATTATAGGAGGCCTTTGGAAAATGGGAGGAAAAAAGGAAAAAAAAAAAAAGGTGTCACTTGATTTCTTTCACTGTTCTTTTTGTTCGGTCTGCTAACATGCAGTTTTCCAGACTACTTTCTAGATACTAAGTATTGTGTTGGGTCAAACCTCTGACCTTGAGTTCGTGAGCTGGTGGTGTTCAGGTCCCTCTACCTTCTGGTGATCCTACAGATGACCCACTTCAGTTTCTGATGTCATGTTCAGTATTGACTTTCCAACATTTTTAACAAAGAAAATTCATCTTAAAAAAAATATCCTTTACTTTAGTAACAGCCTTTAATTTTTTCCCCCTCACACAGATACTGAAACCCACGGCCTTCGTTCAAACAAGCTTTCACTTAAACAGATTTTCTTCTCTTCTCAGATTTGAATTTAGTTTATGACTTGACAGTTGAACAGCTGTTGACTTAAATTTCCATAAGACTGTATGCTTTAAAAAAAGAAGATTAGAATACTTTACTTTTCTTTTCAGGTCCAACACAAACAAGGGCAGTGAAATCTAAACCATTTGGCTGAGAGAAAGAGGATAGGGTTCTTGTCTTTTGCACATTGTACCCTTTCATGTTTCTTCCCTGCCAACCCCCTCAACCCCCCGGCCACATCGCACACACACACACACACACACACACACACACACACACACACACCCCGTCTGGTCCTCAAAAGGATCCAATACTTAACTTTTACAGGCATTTATAGATATACATGTAATGAAAATAGTATTGTGTACTCAATATCACAGACTTTCTAGATTTGTCTATCTTTGTCAGTAGCTTTTAACAATCACTCATGTAGGAGTGCCTGGGTGGCACTGGTTAAGTGTCTAACTTCGGCTCAGGTCATGATCTCGAGGTCTGTAAGTTCAAGCCCCACGTCAGGCTCTGTGGTGGCAGCTCAGAGCCTGGAGCCTGCTCCAGGTTCTGTGTCTCCCTCTCTCTTTGCCCTTCCCCCATTCATTTTCCCTCTCTCTCTCCCTCTCTCAAAAAATAAACATTAGAAAAATGAATCAGTTATGTAAGGCAGTCTAGATACTTGTGTTTATTGGATAAAGCATCAAAACTGTCACAAAAGGAAGAACAGAAAATAGAGATTCCCTGCCAGTGTTAATTAACACTTTGGAATAGAGATTCAGGATACTTTGGGTTGGTTTCAAAGACGTTAGCCAAACTCATCTGTACGTATTCTTATTTGAGCCACTTAAGCCTGGTGTTAATTCAAGTGAAGGCTCAGAAGACTTTGCCTCTCATATATTTAAATAAAATACATTCTTTTGTAACGTATACAAGGATACAAAATCAGTGAATGCTGCCTTTTGGAAAATTTGTTGAGAAGGAAAAAAATAAGAGGAGACCTTTTCTCTTATTTCATTGCATGTGGAACCATGATGCTGCCCTCCGCATTCTGTTTTCAGGTAGACGCAAAACAAATGAACACACCAGGAAACAAACAAACAAAAACAAGTGTATAGTCACCCTGGATCTTAAACTAGAGAAGAATGCAAGTAGTTATTTCAGGATAATAAGCTACATTGACAGCATCCCATGTACCAACTACATATGGCAGGCTTAATGAAGCAGGGCTGAGTCGGGTGCGGTGTCAGGTTCAGTAGGTCAGACAAGAAGGTCCAGGTAAGTCAAACAATGGGAGGTTTCATAGAAGAAGAAGAAGAAAAAAAAAGATATTCAAAGTTCTGTACATACTTCATTAAATGCCACACTTAAGAACATTGTGTAGGTAAAATAGCCAAAATGCTACATTTTCTCCAGAATGAAACTATGTAACAACTATTGAATTTCATAAAATTTTTGAATTTGATTCTAATTACGAATATGGTTAAAATTCTACAGGAATCCATTCACTCCTTGAGCCTGTGTTCATTGAGCACTTACTGGCTTCACACAGGAAACGCTTTTTGAGTACCTTCCCTGTGACAGACATATTTGTAGACACTGAGGACACACGAATGAAATGTCAGGGGTGTCTGGGGGGCTCAGTCAGTTAAGCCGGGTCTTGATCTCGGTGTTGTGAGTTCAAGCCCTGTGTTGTGCTCCATGCTGGGCGTGCAGCCCATTAAAAAAAAAAAAATGAGATGGCAGATCTCAGATCCCAGGAATTTGGAAACAAATAACATATTGTCTCTTCCTTTAGAGAGACAGAAGCATACATAACTAATTTTCATGCATCACAATAACCGCTGAAACAGAAATTAATATAAAGGTTCTTAGTGTTAGGAGGAAAATAGCAAGGAAGACTTCCCAGATGATAATGTATTAATAACGGTCCATTAAGGAAGAATAGACACACCCGAAGTAATGTAAAAGGAGGAGGAACACTCAGATCTCTAGAGACAAGGAATATTGTAATTAGTTTCAATTTTTGATCTGCTTTTTCACACACTGTCATTTCATATACACTTTGCTATACAGCCTTATGGCTCCAAACCTTACGCTTCTAGTAGCCATATTGTATTTTAGTGCACGAATAAAGCAGAGTTTAATAAATTGTTCACTTGCTGTTGGGTATTTGGTGGTTTTGAGTGTTTCATTAAGTTCTCATATACATTTTAAAAATTACTTTTGAAAAATAGAAATACATCCAGAGAATCGACCATATAGTTGTACTGATATTATTAAGACTTTCAAGATTTATCTCCAAGGAAACTGAAACTATTTTAAATACCAACACTGACATACAAGTACACTAGATTTCCTAGAGTTTAATCAGGTTTTCCTGGGTTAGCTGTTAAATCTAAGCTTCACTGGGGCAGAGATTGCTTCATTTACTAGTATATACCTTAGACTTAGTATAGTGCCTCATTTATAAATACTCAGTAATTGCTAAATGAATGAATGATGGATATCAGCATTTTAACTCACCTCTGTTTGTTTCATAGGCATCTTTTAGCATCACAGAGTTTATATTCACATATTTATTTATTAATTTATCATCATATACTATCCACCTTGTGCTGAATTTATGTGATAGGTTTATGCCACACACTTTCTAGTTCTTAACGTATAGTCGTTCTACCTATTCTTCCTGGTGAAAATATGCCAGGTTTTTTTTTTTTAAGAGTTATGTGCCCAACCCCAGGGATGACGAATGATTATCTAATCCAATAGATTTCATTCTTCCTTGCCAGATATCCACTTTTGCTGCAAGAGGTAACTGTATTACCTATTTTTTGGTGTTGAGACTAAGAAGAAGCTTCAGAAAAAGAAAAAAAAAAACACTTGGAATTATTTTTCTTTTTGTTGAAAAAAAACAGAAAGAAAAACACTTGAGGGAAAAAAAACATCTTTATCAGCCTCTTCCATGATTATTCGCTCTGAATGCATTCATGATGGCTAGAGGTGTTGTGGCCATCTGGAAACCATATTTCAAGATGCCTGAAAGAGCAGACTTAGGCCGGCTGACTAGTGACTATGTCCCCGACATGGCCGCAGAAAGAAGTTCCTGCTCAAACCTCAGAACATGCCTCCTCCCCTTAAGTAACTTACCGATTGATGCATTCTTCCGAAGTCTGAGGTGGGAGGAAGGGGAGTGTGAGAGGTGTGGAAAGTGTGAGTAAAAGAGGGAGGGCTTCTCTCAGGTAGGGGTCAGAGGCAGGAGCCCTCAACCCTGTCCAGGCTTAGAATGACCTGGGAGCATTTTACCCCCCCACCCCCACCCCAAACCAATTAATCAGAGTCTCTGGGGATGATGTTCGGTGCTAGGTATTTATATAGCACAGCAAGGCTGACAGCCAATGGTTAATAGGTGACCAGTGAGAAACGTTCTGTATACACTGAGGCCAAACATGTTAGAGATCTTCAGACACAGTGGTTCTTAAACTTCAGGTGCATCAGAATCTCTTGGAAGACTTGTTCAAACACAGATTGCTGAGCCCCACCCCCAGAGTTTCTGATTCAGTAGGTCTGTGACCACCAGGCCCAACATTTGCGTTTTTAACAAGTTCCAGGTGATGCTGATAATTGCTGATCTGGGACCACACTTTGGCAGCCAATCGGCTGAGTCCACGACCCTTCCCCAGCCAATCAGCTAAGGCCATGATCCCTATAAAACCTTTTGTGCCTTTGAATCTCTCCCTCTCCCTCTCCCCCCTCCCCCTCCCCCTCCCCCTCCCCCTCCCCCTCCCTCCCTCTCTCTCTCTCCCTCTCTCCCCCCCCCTCTCCCCCCTCTCTCCCCCTCTCTCCCCCCTCTCTCCCCCTCTCTCTCCCTCTCTCCCCCCTCTCTCCCCCTCTCTCCCCCTCTCTCCCCCTCTCTCCCCCTCTCTCTCCCTCTCTCTCCCTCTCTCTCCCTCTCTCTCCCTCTCTCTCCCTCTCTCTCTCCGGTATCTCACTGCTGTGTTGGTGCAGGTAGGGGATTGAGCTCGAACTAGCTCGAATAAAGGCTCTTGCTTTTGCATCGGACTCAGCTCCCTGGTGGTCTTTGGGGATCACGAATTCTGGGCATAACATGCCTATAGCCAAAAAAGCAGCCAGCTGCAGACAATGGAACAGAACATTCTTGGTAAAATTATTGAGTGGTACCAGCTCTGGATTGCCAACCTCTGGGCCTCTTTTTATTTAAGATCATTAAGTGCCGTTATTCTTGAGTCACTATGTGAAGTTTTCTACAACTTGCATCCGAAAGCTTCTGTGGCCCAATTTTGCTGTGGAATTTTATGAATGATATACTTAAACCCATCCATCAGAGTTTTAATGTTATCATTCCTTTCATTATTGTCAACTTTCTTTAGAACTGAAAAATGTCAGGGTGGCTGGGTGGCTCAGTCCATTAAGTATCCAACTTCAGCTCAAGTCATGATCTCACAGTTTGTCAGTTTGAGCCCTACACTGAGCTCCGTGCTGACAGTGCGGAGCCTGCCTAAGGTTCTCTCTCTCCCTCTCTCTCTGACCCTCCGCTGCTCGCTCGCTCACTCTCTTTCTCTCCAAATAAATAAATAAACTTGAAAAAAAAATTAAAGAGGGTTGATGGGGAGTGGGAGAGAGGGGAAAGTGGGTATTGGGCATTGAGGAGGGCACCTGTTGGAATGAACACTGGGTGTTGTATGGAAAACAATTTGACAATAAATTTCATATTAAAAAAAAAGAATAAAGATTCACAGGGAACATTAAAAAAAGAAAAATGTTATATTGGTTTTTCTTTAATAATTTTTTTTTAATTTCACAAGTTGATTCTATTTACCTATATCCCTTGCAGTTTATTTCAACACCTAGAATGAAGAATGAAATAAATAATTAATCCTTAAACTCAGAGATGAAGCCCCAAAGAACATATTTACTCAATTTTTTGTATTCCTTTTTGGTTAGAGTTGGAACTTATGTCATCATTTTTTTAGTTTTCTTTGTACTGATCATTTTTCACTATTTTTAATTTTAGGTCAAAAGATTTTGGTGATCACAAATTTTGATGTATTTTAAAAGCTGGTGTGGTAAATTTGTCATCATTACTTTCAAAAATATGTTAATGATTGACCAGCTTTTAAAATACATCAAAATTTGTAATCACCAAAATTTTTTGACCTAATTTTAAAAACAGTGAATCCTTAATGTATATGTATGTATTAAATATTACACATCTTTAGAAATAACATGGGCCTTTATTTCACAGTTTAACAGATATAGAGTGATATCAAATGATGAGCCAATTTATAGTATGGTATCTGTGATGTACATATGTCTTACATGATACATTAAGTTAATAATTTCCCAATGTTTATCATTACATGGCTGAATTTGTATATTAAGCTCCTATTTTTTTAATATCATTTTGCTATTGATAGTTTACCCACCACTTGCCTAAGATGGCTGCCCAAATCTTTGGGTCTCTCTTCTAAGATCTCGAAAGTAACAGTGCCTATTCATAAAAGCTATAGAACTGCATATTCCAAAGGAAAAAAATTCCTATGCACTGAGAAGGCAAATAAATGTCACAACGCATTTTTACTTTTCTTTTTGAAAAATGGGCTCAAAATGTGGTGGTGCAAAAATCCCCCCAAAACAGAATTTTAAAAGTAGAAAGTGATCTAATTGGGTCAATATAAGGCAAATTGAAAGTTTTTCCTAGGTAAGTGGAAAAGAACTGGGTTTACAGAAAAGTTGTTAAATGTGACAGACACATTCTCTGTTCCAACACACAGCATCTAAGAGTGATGGCAATTTGATAGGGAAGAACATCAAGTCCAGATAATTAAAATTGAATCTTGGGCACTACTGAAACTCCTTGTACAAATTTGGCAAGGAAGCAGTGAAACCACATACCTTAAAGGGAATATCGACAATACACCTGTGAGATATGATCAGAAGATACTTCTTTAAATGTTCTTCACAATTTATATCCCTAACTTTCCTTCACCAATGCTATAAGGGGAAAAACCTCCAAAAACATTGCTGAGTTGAATTTCTCCTATCTGGGTTGATGGAGATCAGAGCAGAGTTATAGAAAGGAATAATAAAACATTTCTTTTTTTGATTGTGGTACAATTTCATACTAAACATGTCTTTGTTCACTGAGAGTACTAAATCATTGAATAATACTTTAATGTATTGAGTTGCTTAATCTTTCTC